>NC_056735.1:1074384044-1074509044 GCF_019279795.1 Protopterus annectens
TTGCTGGGGGGCAAGCCTCCCTACCCCCATGTGATGAGATTTGCCACCTGCACTTTCTTTAATTATATATATAAACTCCATGATCACACAACCACTTGAAAAAAGAAAAGAAAAAAAACACCATACACAGTGAATTACTGTTGATTGTTTTATGGTGAAATGTCATGGTACAGTTTTTTCTTTTCTCAAGTGGTTGCGCAGCTATGGAGTTAGTGTATTCCCCTCACATGGAGGGTGTAGGGAGGACTTTATAGCAATCTTTTGGGAATCTACCAAGGACTGGATTGAAAAAGGCTTACCAAGCTCTGAAATTCAGAAGATTTCTGTATCATATTAAGCTCTTCCAGTTTAGAGAGTGGTTTCTTATTATTGCTTCCCCCTGGTGTGGGCTATTGTGCACAGAGCAGTCTCACTGCAGAAGCTGTATGCTGGTATGGCAGTCCAAGACAGTATCTAATGCAAATTATTTTTGTGCTCCCCCATGATTGGTGATGGCTCCTAAGTAACTCAGCAGAGTAATTTAGAGAATAATTCTGCCAAGTGTTTTTATTGTCCAGTTGAAAAAGTGAGTGTTTTGATTTGATGGTGAAAAGTCATAGTACAGGTAAGTATATCCCAGCCATGGGGTGTACCTGTATGTGTATGTGAGGGTATCTGTTTGCTTGTCTGTAAGAACATGAATGTTACTGAATGTGGGTGTGCATGCATGTGTCTGCATTTGTGCCTGTCTGTGACCAAGTGTTTGGGGGCTTGTTTATGGATGTGTATGTGTGCGTGTGTATATGTATGTGTGTGTGTGTGTGTGTGTGTGTGTGTGTGTGTGTGTGTGTGTGTGTGTGTGTGTGTGTGTGTCCATGTGTGTGTGTGTGTGTCTGTGTATCTCTGTCTGTGTCTATGTCTAATTTTAGGTATTCCAATTGCACAGTCAGATCTTTTATTAATGTATAAATGCTGTCAACTTTAAGAGTCAACTACTTTTGAAAGTTTTCTCTTCATTGTAATACTTTATGCCTCACCTTTCTTGCACAGGACCTTGTCTGACATATACTTGTCCCAGACATATGTAAAATAGACCATGATTCTAATAGTCCCTCTGATAATACACAGTTGTTGGTATGACTGTAGTGGCACATAAATGATAACTTATTTCTCCTATGCTACTGATTATGCAGGTATGTGGTTCTATTCTCATAATTGATACTTATGGAATACAACACTTTACTGCGAGTGCCCTAGACTGGTTTCTGCTCTATAACACATGGTTATATATGTGAACAAAGGGTTTGGGTATACAGTTTCTGTGCCTTTAAGAAACCTGAATTTATGGGACTTTACATTTATGATTAAGATTGTCCGTGCTGACAAGTATTCTTGTCATAGGGTGTGATACTGTTTATGATCACCACTGTGTTTGGCAGATGCTGGGGGAGCATATTCCTTCATGTTTGCTATGTTTAGTATCTTTTCCTTCACAAGAATATGCCTGATGTTAATATACTCCACTGCACAAGGCCAAATGAACTCTTTCAGAGTCTATATGATGGAGCAGTTCCAGCACATTTTGACATTTAAACCATTACAGACATCTCCCCTTACAGAAACCTAATTATGACAATGCACATCACTTCACATGCAGTTGTAAGGTTAAGATAAACTAATGTTGTTGGTGACTTGTGATAAAGAATTACTTCAGTCTTCACATAAATAAGTCTGGATTTAATGCACATCACAGAACACATCCAAAGTGGTGATGGAGTACTGTACATTGTCTAAACTATATTAAACCATAATAACAGTGTGCAGCAATATAGGCAGTGCAGTCAGCATTTATAAGGACATTTCTGTTTATTACCATGTATACTGCTGCATTCTTCTTGCACTACAATATCTGCTTCATTCGATTCTACGGCAAACAAAAGCTGGAACCCCCCCTGCACCCTCACTTTGCCTGAATATTATATACATCAACTCCGAGATTGGTCCACACCAGGGAAAGTCAAACACCCCACCCCAAAACATACTGGCTTTTGGAGGAGAAGCTGTTTCAATGTTCTGGGATCCAATCTTTTAAAAATGCAGTAAAATAGTCTTCTGACCATATAATATGATATCGACTAGATATAAATATAGATATAGATATAGCTATATGGATCACTGTCATAGTCTCAAATGCTTATATGAGTGAGTGTCAAAATATCAAGCCCAAAAGCTTGAATTCACAAAATTGTGAAATCAAACAAAAGATAAACTCCACCATTTTTTGCAGGGAAGCAAGCCCCCTGCACCCCTTCCTGATAATTATATATACCAACTCGAAGATAGCGCCATGGTAGAGAAAGAAGCAATGCCCCGATCCCCACTGTGCCACAATCCTGTACAATGCAACTCCTGTTCCCTTTGCTATTATTTATTTATTTATTTATTTAACATTTGTTAACCAGGTTAGTCCATCTGAGCCAACAGCCCATTTTCAGTGGAGACCCGAGGAGAAAAGCTCCAGCAATACAAACATAAAAAGATAACATAGTAGGCGATATAAAAAAAAAAAAAAACAAGAAAAACAGTGCAGCAATACAACATAAGCAAAAATTACATATGCAGTAATCAGGTGAAATTAATAACTGTAGTAAAAATGAAACAAAATGAAGTAACTACAACTAGTACATTTAAGTATTTACAATAATGACATATCTTACCCAAGTAGCATAATGTAGTATTGTCTAGTGTGCAGATTAGTCATTAAATTATTAGATGTAGACAAGTAGAGAAAAGAAAAAGAAAGGAAAATGCAGATTAGAGGATTTAAGTAAGGACAGGCTTTTGAGTTCAGAAAGTAGTGCTTGACTTCAGTTTTAAAGAAGCTGGAAGTAGTTATGCTATGAATGTGAGGTGGTAGCCTATTCCACGCAAGGGACACAAAGTGTTTATAGAGAAGTATACCATAAAATTTGTTGGGTTTGTAGATGTTTAGAAGGTTCTAGTCAGAACTACGAAGAGACCGAGTTGGGATATAAGGAGATACTACTCTAGAGGGTGATGGGCAAGCTAGTGGTTTGTTGAGTAGGGAGTGTGTCAGCTGCAGCTGGGCAAGTAGTAAGAGCTGTGGGAATTCTAGCCATTGAAGCTGCTTCAGGGTAAGGCAATGATGGGATTTATAAGGCTAGTTACTGGCGTATCTGGCTATGTTATTGTAAGCTTGTTCTAGTTTGGAGAGAAGGTTTGACTGGAAGTAAGTTAGGATAGAGGTCTGTAAAGGAGACAAGGAAGGAGATAGGCTTGGGCAAGGGTGGGTTTGGAGTTGGGAGCAAAACATTTCTTATCCATGTAGAGAAGACCCAGTTTCATGTTAGTTTTTTTATACAGTTTTGGATATGAATGTTGAATTTGGGTTGGTCATCGATTATTGTACCCAGTAGCTTAGTGTGAGGCTCAGCTTTGATGAGAGTGTTATCTACTGAAGAAATAGTAAAGGTGGATTAAAGGTGGTGGAGAGTTTTGGAGAGAAATAGTAGGAGCTTAGTTTTTTAGGGTTAAGTATTAGCTGATGCTCTGTGAGCCATTTTTCCACATATGAGAATGAGTTTTGGGTGATAGAAAGAAGTTGAGATATGTTTTCAGTGCAATAAATAAGAGTAGAGTCATTGGCATACAGTATGAGGGAAGAGATGTTGCAGGAGGAGTAAAGATGATTGGTGAAGATGTTGAATAGGAGGGGAGCAATGACTGAGCCTTGAGAGACACCAGTTTGGATAGGTAGGAAAGGGGAGCAAGAAGATTGCCATCTGACAGACTGGAACCTATGTGACGACTGAGGGGAGATGGGCAAAGGCTGCCAGCCTAGTCAAATAGAATTGAATATATAATTCTATCAACTGTATAAATAAATGTAAAATACAAGCTTGTGTTTTTAAATGTAAGAAAACACTGTGAAATGTGGAACTGCAAAATATGTGACAACATTGCACTCTACTGGCCCAGTGAAGCATGTTGCATCCTTTCATGTTAGAATTCGGCCTGAGGACGGCTGGATAAAGATTTCATGCCCTTTGTTTTAAGGCTACAGTTTATGACTAGAATTTAGATGTGGAAGGTGCTTTATTGCTTTAGTATCTGTTGGTATATACATGTGAAATGTCTTCTATTGCTGTAAGTTTCTGTGCAGGTGTTAGATTGCTAAATAATGCAGTTTGTGGCCTGAGAACACAGACCAGGTGTTAAGATGATGCAATATGAATACTGGGAAAATCTAAGTGTCAAAAATGATGTAATTTTGGGAGGGCCTTAGAGACATGTTTGTTAGTAATGTTTAAATACTATTTCTGACAAGAGACCTGGAGCATTTTCATCTTGGACATCTAACTTATCAGCACTCTGCTTATGCTCACATGTAAGTTTGTAGCACTGTGATATCTTATAGGAATAGTTAAAGCTAGTAAAGTTTAATTGGGTATTTTTCTTTGAAACCAGAACTGTCCTACTGTATTATTTTAAGTTTCTGTGTGATTTGTGAACTTTTAGATATCTCTATGGTGTGGTAGATTTGTCTTGTGTTTTAATTATTTATTATTAAATATTTTTAAAACCTTCTACCTTTGACTGGTTTGTGTAGAGATGAAGTATGCTTTAGAGTACATTATATATTTATAGAGTTTACTGTCTAAGCCCTTCCAATAAGCCTTAGACTGTATAGTCACATTACCATTGGCTATTAATATTGCACAGTAATAATTGGACACCCTCTTAAGGGCCTTTTAGTAGCTGATATTATTAACTGGGTGGTGGCAGTAATTACTACCATAAAGTCTTAGTAAAGGGGCACAGCTGGAGAATCTGTGTCAGCCTTTCCCAGGAGAGTCTGTGAAATTGTATAAATACTTATCTCAAAGTGTGTGTGTGTGTTGTGTCAGCTACTTGGCAGGGACACGAAGCACTGGTTAGACAGAGAAGGTACTGGAGGTTTTAGCTTGGCCAGTTAGGCTGAGACCTGGACCCTATAGCTGTGCCAGTGGGGAGTCTTACTGGGGACCTGGTGAGCAAGGGAGCAGCCAGCCCCAGACTGACTATGATCTCTGTGTGCACTTAAGGGAAATTGTACTTTACGGTATTAGTTATCCTTTCCTCATCTAGGAGACAACCTCCCTGGTGTTAGTGGTGATGATTGAGGCTCCTTGATTGCTGGGCCAGGGCATGGTCGTCACAGGTATGACAGAATTTTTTGGGGTTAGACTTTTGAGAGAACTGGGGATTATAAAAGTAAGTTTTCTTGTCTTTGTTAATTGCTGCTTTTGCTAGATTTATTAGTTCTTTATATTTTTGTATGAATGTTGCCGATTTAGTTTTTAGACATTTTTTTCCAATTTTTGTCTCTTTCTTTCATGAGAGATAGGATGTTTTTGGTTTGCCAAGATGAGTAGTTGGCTTTGATTCTCACATTTCTAAGAGGAGCTAAAGAATCAAGTATATCAAGAAAAATGCGATTAAAGTGCAGAACGGCTTCATTAACAATTCAGTACTTAAGAAAATTCCAGTTTATGGAAGTGAGCCTGTTATTGAAGGTTTCAGGATTGAAAGGAGAAAGCTTGTGACACACTCTACAATGGTGGAATTTATGTATTTGGGAAGAGTAACATTGGCCTTGGATAGGGAAGTGGTCACTTAGGGAGTTGAGCAAGGCTATGGGGTCATGATATAGAGTGGGATCAGAGGTAAGATTCCAGTCTAAGGTGGTACCTTGGATGTTGTTGAAGCAGGTAGGAGTTGTGATAAGTACATGGAAGCCATGTAGGTTGATTTGAAGGGAGGGAGAAGTAGAGGATAGTTTTTGCCAGTCAATATTTACATCACCTGTTAGTAAGGTCTCATAAGGGATATTAATAGAAATCCATGGTAGAATACATTCAAGGACACAGATGTTGTTTCCAGCTGGGATATAGACAGAGGAAATGGTGTATTTCTTAAGGGGGTTGAGGTGACAGTTCAGAAGTAGTAGTTCAGCTGATTGAAAGTTAGGGAAATATATTGGCGGGGGATAGGTTAAGGTGTTCAGAATACATAATTGCAACACCTCCACCTTTTTGGTGGTTCTATCTTGGCAATAGATGTAGTGGGAAGATCATATTTCAGTGTTATAAATATACAGTTTTAGCCATGTTTCAGATAAGCAGGATGTATGGTGACTGGTGGGTGATCCAGGAGTGCAGTTCTGTAACTTCATTGAGCAAACTTTGTATGCTAATAGCAAAGCCAGAGAGATGTTTAGTGAGACAGGTGTTTATTGATATTGGGCTAGATGGGCTTGGGTTGGGGTGGATGTCACCGGAAGATAGCAAATTGTTAGAAAAAGGGGAAGGTGTATTTGCATAAAGGTAAAAGCCAATGGGTTTGTATTTAGATTTGAAGGATGTGATAGAGACAGAGAATATTTCTATTTTGATGAGATGTGTGAAGGAAGAGTCAAAGAGAGAGGGGCAAATTGGAAAGGGCAAGGAGGGTTCCTTGTGGAGTACAAGAAAAGTGTAGGTTTGTGGTGAATGTGAAAAATTAAGGTGTGTATGATAAGAGGTAAGTAAAGAGAGGTACATAAGCAGGATTGATGTGAGGTAGAGGGGGAGCATGGTTTCAAATGAGATAATGACAGTAGAAGGATGACAGAGAGCTAGGTAAACATGTGGGGAAGAGGTTATTTACTAGGGAGGAAAAGGGTGAGAACTAAGGTGAAAATTATGAACAGAGAGTATTAAGGGAGATTAATTTACAAGGTAGAGTTGAGTGAGCAGCTAGGGAGCATTAGTACATTAAAGGAAGGTAGAATAAAAGGCTGGAGATATGCTAATATGCTGTGAGTGTGAGGGAGAAAATGAGTGGGGCAGGGATGACAGAGTAGGGTTGTGATGTGGGTAGGTATAACCAGTAATTAATATTAGTGGATGTAGGATAGGGATAGGAAGCTTTTTGTTGAGGAGTGGTAGAACATTTACAGGGGACAGCTGTGACTGGATAAGTGGGGAGAGTGGGATGGGTTGGAAATGAGGTGTGGCTAGTATAAATGAAATGAAAGAGGGGTGGGTGGGAATGGGGGTAGGGTAGGTGAGCAGAGTGAGCCTGAGTATATCGAGGCTGAACGGAGCTGGCTGGGCCAGGAAACAGCAGTCAGCACAAAAAACAATCAATAGGCCAGGAGGGAGACAGTAAAGAGCACACAGTGAGTGTCAGCAGATAAGTAGAAGAGGTGGGGAAGAGTAGACAGAGACGGAAGAGATATTATAGCTAGGTATACACAGGTATTCACAGTAAGATAAAAACAGTTAAAAGGAAACCATAAACAGAAAACAAGAGAGTATAGCTAACTAAGAGAGATGGCACTAGGGTAGTGACTAACTTATTGATGGCAGAGAGAGACAAAGAGGCAAGGTTTTTAACAAACAGGTGAGTGTTGGGGGGTCTCAGTGGTATGCAGGTATCCTTTACAGTAGACAAAGTAAGACTAATTTGTTATATTATGGAATTATTTATTTTATTTATTATTTATATTATTATTTATTATTATATTATGGGAATTTGAGGTTTTCAGTTTAGTATTGTAATGTTTGATCATATGAGCATTTGATAATATGACAGGAAGCTCTCTCTCTCTCTATGTGTATATATATATATATATATATATATATATATATATATATATATATATATATATATATATATATATATATATATATATATATATATATAAAACACACACACACACACACACACACACACACACACACACATATAGATAGATAGATAGATAGATAGATATAGAATGATACAGATACATATATACACACACACACACACACACACACACACACACACACACACACACACACACACAAATGCAGTAAGTAACTATATAAATCAATAAAATGTGCATTCATTTTATACAGCTTAGTCTTGGAATTCTGACTATAAAAAGTTATAACATTTGTTGAATTCATCAGATGCTTGAGCTAGAGCCATGTACTTCGCAGTACATAGTACACATTTAATGTACTGGTGATTTAATTGTTACAGTTTAGGGATTACTTGCATTTGTATTACTATGCTGTATACCCAATAAATTTACATCTCTTACTTTTTAGAGGCTGTCAGCATATATTATGATTTGTCATTACTCCCTCTATATTGCCATGTACCTATTGGCTTTATACCATTCAGTAATATAGCTAGGGCAGAGAGAGAGGAGCAACTGCTCTGTGTGCAAACTGTTGAGTGGTGCAGTCACCTGATCCTGATCTTTCCTTAATGCAATGCAATACTGTCTTTAAAAAGATGGTTTTGCATTTGGAGTCAAACCTGAGCACTTTATCACGCTGTGTGTGGTCTAAACTGTAGCAGCTGCTTACTATATTGTAGCAACCAGTTTGCTACAGTTCAAAAGTGAATATATATATATATATATATATATATATATATATATATATATATATATATATATATATATATATATATAGGTTTACCATCAATGGGTCGACAGTAACATGCTCGACTGCCACCTCCTCAACCATGGTAGGAGCGACTGTCGGAATGTCAACGTTCATTTGTACATCCTTTTAGAAGGATGTACATGGGCAGGGAGTTACATCATGTATGTCAGTGGGAGAGTTCCACCTTAAGGTCGACAGACATTGCTGCGTCGATCATACAACCTACTTCATATTCATGAGTCAACGTTATTTGTCATGGAAAACACTGTGCATGGATGAGATTTTTGTCCTTTTGATAGTAAACCATATATATATATATATATATATATATATATATATATATATATATATATATATATATATTTTTTTTTTTTTTTTGGTTTTTGTTTTTTTTGTTTGTTTTTTGTTTTTTTTTGTACTAACACCAGAGCACTGTAGCATACAGTGCGGGCAAGATATAAACTTCAGCAACTACGTCCTACATTTGTAGAAAGTAGTTTGCTACAGTTTAAAAAGGAGAACTTTTTTTAAAGTAAAGCATGAGTGCTGTAGTGTTACATGCAGACAGTCTATAAAGTATAGCAACTGTTTGCTATAGTTTAAAAGACACAATGATTTTGAAGAGGGCTGGGGTGGGGGGCATGTCATGCTTCTGGCTGTATGGTTGATGTGCCTATAGAAATTTTTTTTTTACTCTTCAATGGAAGAACTGGGGGAAGTAGATTTAACTATAACAATCCAGTTGTTCACAACATATCGATCAGTTATTACAGCAAAGTGCTTCTGGTTCATAGTACCAGCCTGGTACTGCCTGAACCAGCTACACTTCTGATACCATCAAGCCAACACTGATATTCATATTGTATATAATATGTGTATATGTGTGTGTGTGTGTGTGTGTGTGTGTGTGTGTGTGTGTGTGTGTGTTTTATGTGTGTGTGTGTGTGTGTGTGTGTGTGTGTGTGTGTGTGTGTGTGTGTGTGTGTGTGTGTGTGTGTGTGTATATATATATATATATATATATATATATATAGCAACATTTCATTAATTCTGTATATAATGCCATGTATCTGCTGTGTTTACCCTAGGATGAGACTGAAATAGGTCCAGTGGGATCAGTGCTTTACTCCAGTTAACAAATTCAAAATAAAATAAATTTTAATTCACACTTGGCTTGACTATTTCAAAATATTACAATATATGGATAAATGTGGTTTACGATATCACAGTATAGCTGGTGGACATTACACACAATTCACTGTGGTATTGTTACTTTACATTCAGCTTGCCATCCCTTATGTGTTTCTGTAAGGGCCTTTGAAAATGTTTCACAATCCCTGTCCTTTGCATAGTCCCTTGCCACTTCATCTGAAAAACATGTTTGATAGTTTGGATGTATTACCTGTTCACTGCTCATCAGTGGCACAGGAAAATAACTTTCTTGGGTGACGTAAGCCAGGGAACCTTGTTGGCTAGGCTTGCATAGGACCTTGGGCCGATAGCCTAGTACCTACCTATGAACCTATGAACCTATGAATAGATCAGGCCTTGGTTAATTTCCCTCTCATTCACTCATAGACTCAGCCGTTGCTTGAAATATTAATTGTGAATCAAATCACCTTATCCCTTTCCTCATCTCTCTAAAACTTAGTCCCAAATTATCAGCCTGAATTCATGGGCCAAATCTTGCTTTTTTTTCTATATAGTTAGTGAGTATCCTTTTTGCCTCCTCTCTGTTAGGTTCATAGGTTCACATGTAAATACTAGGCTATCTGCACTTGTAGGCCATTTTAAGACAGTTTCCCTTTTTGTGCTCAAATTAGCCTATTCCATTTGATTAGAGTTTAGCCATATCCATCCCATGGCTGATAATTATATATTACCACTAATTAGAATAACTGGGATCATACCTTAGATAATTTGAAAGGGCCCATGCATGGAATAAAGCATTTAGGAACTGCCTATGTCCATTGGTAGTACAGAGGGCAGTCTTGAAGTAAATTTTTTGTTCCCTATCCATAGATTCAAGTTGACCTTCAATATGGTTAGAATATGGGTAGAAGTGAACTTTGTGTTATGTAGATGGGGGATTCTGTTCCAGAGTAGCTGTATCCTCTGTGCGATATACCTGTCCCTCAAAATCATTCTGTTGATGATGCAGAAGAGGTTTACATGCACAGACCATGTATTTCTGATGCCATTTGACTTGCTGATGTGCAATAAATACATCTGTATTTGGTAGGAGAATGCCTTGTAGACCAGACACAAGTCACCTCTTGGCAGTCTGCAGCATGCTGAATATAGTGACAGGGCTTTGAGTTAGTCCATATAGAACCTATTGTTTATGTCTTGTATCCTTTCAGTAAATTATTTCTGTGGACATTCCAGATGCTGCATGTGTCTGGACATATACATGCAAAAGGGGGCATTATACGCAATGACTGGCCTAATGAGGGCTGAGTAAAGGTGGACAATGACATCCCTTTGTTTAGAAGCTATGCCATATAAGAGGACTTTCTTACAACAATGAACATGTGCTGGTCAGAAGTTAAGTCACTGAGTCATATAAGTTCCCAAATCCTAAACACCTAGGTCAATGTGGTAGTTCTGCAGGGTAGATGATTTCCCAAAAGATAGAATAATGCATTTTTTGGAACTTAGTTTCAGTCCACGATTTTGGCAAAAGTTCTTTATTTGGGATAAACCTTCCTACAGGATGGCTAAATCATTTGGTGATTTAATGACTGCTTCTAGCAAACTTAGTCAGCCAGAGCCCTTTGGTACTGGCTTCTACTTCAGAAAACTAGATGCCAAACAGGAAATCCATTTCTGTCACTGCAAGTTTATTTTTATATACAGTATAGTCACCAAAAGAATTCTAAAATGTATTTTTAGTTATTTGCACTGTATTCAAGTCAAAGGTAAAGATCAGCTTAGGTCTAAAGAAAGGAATTTTTGAAATTTGAATGGTTGCCTTTCACCTTCTGTAGTTTTCACATATACTAATTAAAAATCCATTTCTCATTTACTACTCCTTTACTGTCATAAACAGCTTTAATCTTTTGAATCAACATCATCCATACATAGCCAGGGGTATTCATGCAGCTCTGAAACATTTAAGTTGTTTCTGCATTTAGTTTTATATATATATATATATATATATATATATATATATATATATATATAGATATATATATATTATATATATATATATATTTATATCTATATATATCTATATATCTATATATATATATATATATATATATATATATATATATATATATATAAATAGAAATGTTGATGTGAGTGGGTCAGAAGTACACATTTAGTGTCTTATGAATTGGTGTTGCAGCCTGCAATGCTGCTTGTAGTTTTCAATTCAAATTTGATTGATTGATTGACTGATTGCTAAAATTCTACTTTTTCATTTATGGCAACCCCCTAAGCACACAACCTGTGGTAAGAGACCTGGATATTCAGGTTGATAACAATCTCACATTCGACCATCATATAGCGGCAGTGGTCAGAAAAGCCTCTTACTTGGTTCATCTCAAAAGTAAAGGGATTGCATCCAGAAAAAAAGGAAGCTATTACCTCTCTATACTCCTCCGTCATTAGACCAGTAATTGAGTATAACAGCCCGGCTGGTATGTACCTCTCCATACATCTGCACCAACTGGAAAGGCCACAGAAATACCTCACAAAGAGAATCCATGGCTTCTAAAACCTGTTCTATGTGGACGGGCTCAAATCAATGTCACGCTACTTGGTATTGTACAGATTGCTCAGAGGAGATCTGTGTCTCACCTACAATGCAATCTCACACCCTGCCCTAACCATAAGTGTAACTCCTCGAGCATTACCCACTCAAAAGGCCTGAATCTAATATGTGACATCAACAAAACCTGCTGGAGAGACAGGTTTGTCTCCCAGAGGCTGCCCCTTCTCTGGAATAGACTTCCCATACACATCAAACAGAGTACCTTGCTGACCCTCTTCAAACATAACCTTGATAAGTGTATGGGAAAACTCAAATTTATCTCAGGGATTCCACCAGTGTCCCTCATTGACAGGGGTGACAGGTGTTGACTGAGGTTTCTTTTTGGGGTTGAACTCTTGGCTAGGTTTGCAAGGGCCCCAGCGCCATTAGCCTAGTAACCTCTTATAATCCTATGATCCTAAGTTCACAGGCTCTAATCTGCAGACCATTGTTGACTATGCAGAGTTTTTATCCATTCCCCTATTTGGCTGTTTGTTTATTTTCATGGGTGGCCCTCTACAGGCACTTGTTTGCTCTACATACTTCCACTAATGCAGTGGAACAGTGCTATAACTTAGTTTTACAGTGTGTACTTCCATTTTCCATTCTCATTTTACATTTCTCACATACCATGGGTGAAACAGTTGTTAATTTCCCATCTCCTACATCAGCCTCCTGATTTACATTGGCATAGCAATTGTTAATATGGTATAAATACCCGCTATACTGCCCATAATTTCTAAACAATCTACTTGAAAAAGGCAAATAATACAAGTGGCCTTGACTGTAGGAATGCAGTAAAACATGTTGCTACAGCAGTTAGTAAATAGAATATCAGCTGGCTATACCATTAACATGGTTTAATTCTGTACCTTGCTTTACATGTTATGAGCTGGCTGTATCATTAACATGGTTTATTTCTGTACCTTGCTTTACATGTTATGAGCTGGCTGTATCATTAACATGGTTTAATTCTGTACCTTGCTTTACATGTTATGAGCTGGCTGTATCATTAACATGGTTTAATTCTGTACCTTGCTTTACATGTTATGAGCTGGCTGTATCATTAACATGGTTTATTTCTGTACCTTGCTTTACATGTTATGAGCTGGCTATATCATTAACATGGTTTAATTCTGTACCTTGCTTTACATGTTATGAGCTGGCTGTATCATTAACATGGTTTAATTCTGTACCTTGCTTTACATGTTATGAGCTGGCTATATCATTAACATGGTTTAATTCTGTATCTTGCTTTACATGTTATGAGCTGGCTGTATCATTAACATGGTTTAATTCTGTACCTTGCTTTACATGTTATGAGCTGGCTATATCATTAACATGGTTTAATTCTGTACCTTGCTTTACATGTTATGAGCTGGCTGTATCATTAACATGGTTTAATTCTGTACCTTGCTTTACATGTTATGAGCTGGCTGTATCATTAACATGGTTTAATTCTGTACCTTGCTTTACATGTTATGAGCTGGCTGTATCATTAACATGGTTTAATTCTGTACCTTGCTTTACATGTTATGAGCTGGCTGTATCATTAACATGGTTTAATTCTGTACCTTGCTTTACATGTTATGAGCTGGCTGTATCATTAACATGGTTTAATTCTGTACCTTGCTTTACATGTTATGAGCTGGCTGTATCATTAACATGGTTTAATTCTGTACCTTGCTTTACATGTTATGAGCTGGCTGTATCATTAACATGGTTTAATTCTGTACCTTGCTTTACATGTTATGAGCTGGCTGTATCATTAACATGGTTTAATTCTGTACCTTGCTTTACATGTTATGAGCTGGCTGTATCATTAACATGGTTTAATTCTGTACCTTGCTTTACATGTTATGAGCTGGCTGTATCATTAACATGGTTTAATTCTGTACCTTGCTTTACATGTTATGATAATGGAAAGGTAGAACTGGTCTGAGCCTTGTACTTGACTTTTTTGTGTTGCAGGATCCTTTCTCACAGTGCCTTGTAAAGCTTTTATGGGATATAACTCTTCTGATATAAAATTTGCATGGTGGGAGCTAAATGGAACTATGTTGAAAAATTTAAACCTCTCAAGAATAAACGAAAGTATAGTGAGGTATGTACAAGACTTTTTTTTTTTTTTTTTTTGCATATAACCACAATTTATATGAACTGTTTCTGGTCTAGTACTTTTCTTGTACATCTCAACCACCACTTGTTGACAACAAATGAAAAACATACCTCTGCATATTATCAGTGGCATATTTTTATATTCCATTTGTTAAAGGAGTTGTTTAAAATTATTTCTGTCAAATGATGCTGATAACTGCTATATTGTCTGACAGTTTATTTCAGAGATTTATTACTATTCTCCCACTATAGTCAGCTCATTTAAATAAATTTGTGGAAATCATAAGACTATTATTTAAATCTTCCTAAACAGTCTTGTGTAATTCATTCAAATTAAAATATATTCAACTGCTACGCACCCCTAAACAGGGGCCATGGGATCTCTAGTTGTTTTATTGTAATTTTTTTCCTTTGGGACAGACGCTCTTCTGTTAGATACACATTGACCTCTGTGGTACTTGCCAAAACCACAAAAGGTGAGTTGTTGGTAGCATTATAATCTTAAAATATGTCAACTCTTCTGCATTCATAAGAATGATTATTGTGGAGCTTGCAATTTCAATCATCTTTACTGAGCATGGTTCCCATATTGTCCTGATTTATAGGCTTGGCTTGGCTTTTACTAGTGGTCTGTAGATCAATGGTCTTTCAAATAGGACATTCATGGATTGAGTCTCAGAGCTATCAACAAATTCCATCAGGCACATCCAGACACGGTGTCTAACTGTCAGAACAATGCTTATCAGTCTAGCTGAAGCTTTTGTTGATCTGTGAGTGATTTATATAGCTTGATTAGCTACTGAACCAGTTTGCATAATGGTTAAGGGCTTTGCCTCCCATGCATAAGATACAAGGTTCGAGCCTAGCCTCCTGCCAATGCCTTTTTGGAGTTTGCATGTTCTCCTTGTATCTCTGTGGGGTTCCTCCCACCTCTGAAAAACATGCTGAGTGTTTCCATCTCAAACTCACTGATGAATGGGGCTGTGGGCAGCAGCATCGACTCTACATGGTGCCCTACAGGAGGAAGAGTTGTATAGACCAACTGCTTTTGGCATCAACTGTTATAGGCAGTATCCTAAAGATAGGAGAACTTGGATCACAGACTGTGTGCCATGGAAGGCTAGCCACTCAACAGTGTAAAATAAATCTGTAGGTGACTCGGGCATGTTGACTAATGTCACTAAATGGGAATGGATATTTGCCAGTGGCAAGAGAGTTCAGGACATGACCTACTCTGACCTACACCAGAGACCCATGCTAATGGTGGGAGAGGTGTATGTAGCCCTATTGGCTAGTGTGTTCCTGCCATAAAGCCCAGCAGCCATGGGTGAAAAGCTACTGGCTAGCCAATGTCCAATTGCCCAGCCTGGGTTAGCTGGGATAGCTCTCTTTAGTGAAGCAGGCTGTAAAGCCTTCAACCTGCCAAATGTGAACTGAGAATTGCTACACTCAATGTAGGTTCACTAAAAAGAAGCAGCTTGTAAGCAGATAACATGATGGTACAGAGGAGGCTGGACATCTTATGTATCCAAGAGACAATATGGAAGGGCAGTGCAGCAGAGCCACTTGGCTTGAGATCCAGAGTTCACTACTCAGGAGGAGGACAGGCTAGAAATGGTGTGGGAATCATGGTCAGAGAGGCTGCAGAAGGCAGGGAGGGATGTCATCAGAATTAGTGACAGACTCATGGCAATCAGACTCCAGTATAATGAGAGGGCAGTATTCATAATCCCAGCCTATACCGTAGAGCAGGGTTGTAATAGTGTGGAAAAGAGTGCATTCAGACACCAGTTGTAGAACCTACTAGACAGCGCAGGAGAACAATGAATTGTTGTTGACAATGTGGGTGACATGAATTTACATTTCAGGACAGACAGAACTGGATATGAGGACTTCCTGGGTCCACATGGGTGGGGTAACAGGAATAAAGAGGGAGAGGCCATTCTAGACTTCTGTCTGGCCAGTGGCTTGATAGTAGCCAACACAATTCAGGTTGACTTTCTGCTAGTAAGGAAAGGCCACTCGGGTAGAATCAGTAATTGCAAAGTCAACCCCAGTGAAACAGATGGCCTGGAGCATAAACAACTGGTTGCAAGGAGTAGTCAGAAAAGGCTCTGAGGTCAACAGAGTCCATGCTGAAGACCTGAGAGTGGACTGGAGAGAAAGTGCAATAGCTCAAGGGATTACTCAGGGCTCTAGTACCCCAAGAAGAGGAGGAACTAGGTGGAATTGAAGAAGAATGGCAGCACCTCAACCAGCAAGTGTGAGGACTACAGAACAGATATGTGACTGAGCCAGGTATGGAAATAAGGTACATAAGGACAACTGGTGTTAGAAATTAGAAGTCTAGGAAGTCATCAAAAAAGAAGGCATATAGGAAAACATGGGAGATGGAAAGGATGGACCAGGCTAGGAAGGATTAATGGTTGGCTAACAAATAAGCTAAGAAAGGAGTTGCAATAGCAAAGAACAGGGCATTAGAGGCACTCTACCAGCTTCTGGAAAGTGACTAAAAGAGAGGTGGCACAAAGAAACTATATCAGGTTGCAAGGCAAAAACAGAAAGATAAAGAAGATAGTCCGACACCTTTCATAAGTGATGTCAGCAACCATCTGCAAACCAGTCTACATGACATCAAAGGCAGATGGGAGGAGACATTCCAGCAGTTTCTCAATTAAGAAAACCTGGCAGAAGCTGTTCTGTCCCAAACATAACCTATGATAAGAGAAGAGGAGCTCAGAACTTGTCAGAGATTTGGGATGCGTGGCTAGGCTTAAAATGGCCCTTGTGGTCATTAGCTTAGTAAACACCTATGAATCTATGAACCTAGGAACCATCCTAGAAGAAGTAAGAATAGCACTAAGGAAAATGAAGTCAGGGAAGGCAGCAGGCTCAGATGAGGTCACAGCAGATATGACAAAGATACTGAGTGAGATAGGGGAAAATGGCTCCTGAGGATACTCATAACAGTGTGGAGAGAAAGGCATATCCTAGATGACTGGAAAATAAACATACTTGTGCCAGTGTACAAGGGGACATTCACAACTGTGGGCAGTACAGAGGTATCAAACACCTGTCACATAGCATGAAATTTCTGGAGAGTGTGATTGATAAACAGATATACAGAGTAGTTGACAGTAAGATGGGACATGAGCAGTTTGGATTCAGATTAGGATGCAGCACAACTGACCCAATGTTTGCAGTGAGACAGATAGTTGAGAAGAAGCTAGAGATGAGGAAAGAGTCCAAGTAAGTATTCCTAGACTTGGAGAAAGCATATGACAAGGTCTAAAGAAATCTGATATGGACAACACTGCAGTGGTTTGAAGTCCCAGAAACACTGGTAGAATTAGTGCAGGCTATGTACAAAGACCCATTGACTGAAATACGAACAATGTTCAGCCTCACAGAGGGGTTGCTAGTGGGAGTGGGTGTGCACCAGGGTTCAGCTCTGAGCCCACTGCTATTCATACTGGTGATGCACAGGTTGGAGGGGACAGGTCAACAAAGTTGCTGTATGCAGATGATTTGGCATTAGAGGTAGACTCTGAGCAAGAACTTCAGCAAATTATAGCGGAATGGGATGCAAAACTGAAAGTACTTTGGATGAAACTAAGTACAGATAAGACAGTGGTAATGGCAGCAAATTTGGAAATTCAAAAGAAGATGAGAACTGAGACAGAAGGAGAGATGGAACAGGTCAATCGCTTCAAGTATATGGGAGGGGTGGTTGAGGAGAAGGAAAGTCTGAATGAAGAGGTCAAAGCTAGAATCAAAGGGGCTTCAGCCAACTGGCATAGAGTGTCAGGTGTAGTGTATGACAGAAGAATGCCAAAGAAGCTGAAAAGTAAGGTGTAGAAGACAATGGTGTGACCAGTACTACTGTATGGTACATAAACCTGGGCTGTAAAGGCAGAGCAGATGATGAAGCTAGAGATGATGGAAATTAAGTGCCAGAGAAGGGTGGTAGTATGCACACTGTGGGACAGACAAAGAAATGAGGACATAAGAGCAGAAGCCAAAGTAGCTCCAATTGCAGAAAAGAAAATATAGAACAGATTATGGTTGTTCTGGCCCATGTTCAGAAAAACAGAAGACAAATTAGTGAAGATATGGGATGGACAGGAGGAAGGTTAGAGGAAATGAGGACATCCAGCAAATAATTGGATGGATCGTGTGACAGAAGATCTGTGACAGGCATTAGTGCTGAAGAATGCAGGAGTGTGGCACTGAATCAAGAGAGAGGTGACAAGAGTTAACATGACTCCCTGACCCTCTGTAGAAAAAGGGAAAAAGGGGGTTGATAATGATGATGATGATGATGATGATTAGCTACTGAACTAGACATTGCCAGCTGGAACTGGAGCTTGGCTTTTAGTTCTGAGTGTGGTAGCTCCCTTAGAATATGGGCAGATTTGTTTATTACCTCTTTCTGGAATCCCAGTTTATGTATCGTATAGTGTAACTCCCTATGAAAAGAAGTGAAAGGTAAACAAATGTGTTTCCCCAATCTGTACAGTACACATGATTCCTTGTTGAAAGATGAACAACTTCAGACAGAGACACAGAGGCTTTTTTAAGTGCAGCTTAAAATAATTATGAAGTCTCCCAATGAAGTGTGACCAGTTTGGGCAGTCCTTGTAATAGTACCAGCCTATTTAACTTTTGCTATGTACTCGCAGTTATCAGCATTACCATTTCATTTTTGGGTGAACAGCCCAAGAAAATCACCTGGGGGAGCAGAATACCTCAACAATGATGAGATCAGATGCAGGAGAGATGATTTGTGGCCATTTAGCTTTGGTCATGATGACCTCCAATATTTCCTCAAAATTGCAGTCATCAGGTTATATACACAGAAAATAATCCTTCTGGTCATTCTCTATGTCTGGTGTGAGAGTTTCATAAGGATTCAGGTATTATTCTTAAATATGATGATGCTTCCTTGTCCTGAGGAGGGAGGAACAAAGGAGAAGGAAGACTGAGGATGGAACACATCTAAGACATCCTGCTAAGACCTCCTCATTTTCTCTATTCAGGGCTGAATAGGTCAGACAGTGGGCAGGACAAGAAAAGGTCCCAGAGGAACCATCACCTGAATTGGCAAAAGTGGAGTCTCATGCAAGGAAGCCTGCATTGTGCATCAGGACCAACTATGACCACAGACCTGAGATAGGAGCCATTGATTCAGAAGGACTGACAACAGCCAATGTGGATCACAAGGCAAATGGCAAAAAAGACTTAACCCTTGTAATGAGACCAACAAGGCAGTGACAAACATTGAGGCTGAGAGGGAAAATTGATAGATCAGTCAAGGTCAGCACCCTTGATATTGACCACCAAAAGAGTGAATCCAGGGATAGAATAATAAGAACCAAGATAGGAGGGAAAAATATGTACCTAAAGACACTGACTCCTAATGCTGAAGTAGAGACTGAACCTAAATAAAGCTGAGACTGGAACCATCAACGCTAATGGCAGTACTAACATGGGAGTAATTGAGGTCATGGCTATCAAGCACAGTGGGGCCATCAATGTCCACATTATTAGTATTGGGTTACCCAATGGTTGAAATAGAACTGGGACTTGAATCAAGCCCAGTGAAGAAGGGGCAGGCATATGGTTAGAGAAGGCAGGCAGGGAAGGTATGTTCATGCTCCTGATACTATCAGATAAGGCACTTTAGGCCACATCTTCTGCATTATGAAAAACAAATAACACATCTTTTTATAGTCTGACTGGACAGGGAGGGATCTGACAAATATTTAGGAAGACAGATTCAGAGTCGTGAGATCTAGATCAGAGAAGACAGAAAATGCACTCTCAGAATGTTGAGCAACTGGAAGCTGTCCATTGCAAGGATAATTTACCTTTGATGTGCTTCTGTGAAACAGTAGCAGAAAGAACAGGCTATGTGTCATCAGAAGCATGATAAGTAACATTAACAATTTAAATCTTTTTCACTATTGGAACAGCATATTTATCTAATGGCAGCTTTCTTTTGGGGATTGATGGGGTGCTTCAGCAGAAAGGTTAGATAAAGCAGGGAAAAGCCTACAAAAGGAATCAGAAGTGGTTGTTGTGGGTTACTCCAACTTTAAAAATGAGTTCCCTTTTCTTTAAGGGTGGAAAGGCAATGCAGATGGTGTAATCTGTGAGAAGATGAACCTTGGCAAGCCATTTACACATGTGTATGCATCTCCCTATCAAAATGTTGGGAATCACAATGCCAAGTCCCTAAAATGCCACAAAAATGACCAACAATACAGGAGAAGAACAAATATTAAACATCCATTTTCCTTCCTTTAAACTTGTGTTTGGAATGGATAACTTTCTGCCAATCTTAGGTTCATATGTAAGTACTAGGCTAGCTACGCTTGAAGGCCATTTTAAGCCTAGCCAATTTCCCTTTCAGTAGTTGAATTAACCCCTCCCATTTGGTGTTATATTGGCCTTACCTATCCCATGGACGATAATTATATATTATGTCTAGTCAGCATAGCTGGGATCATACCATAGGTAATTGCAGGGAAACCCATGCATGGAATAATCCATTTAGGAGCAATCTCTGTCCATTAGTAGTACAAGTGGCAGTCCTATGGTATATTTTTTATTATGCATCCATAGATCCAAGTTGTGCTTGACAATGGGTAAGAGTGGGCTTTGTTTTATGGTGGGAAGTCTGTTCCAGAATAGTAGTATCCTCTGCAAAATATACCTGTCCCTCAAAATCATTCTCTTAATGTTGCAGATATTGCAGAAGAGGTTGAGATCCTTGGGCCAAGTAAATCTAGATGTCATTTGATTTGCTGATGTGCAGTAGGTCCATCAGTACTGGGTCAGAGGATGCCTTGAATTGCAGACAGAAGTTACATTTTAGCAGTCAGCAGGACACTGAATATAGTGACAGGGCTTTAATTTGGTCCATGTAGGACATAGTTTTGGCACTGTATCCTTTTAATAATATATCTGTGGGCATTCTAGTTTCTTACTGAGGGCTGAGTAAAGGGAAACAATTACATCTTTAGATCTAGACGCAATCACTTTGTATATAAGGTGCTCAATATAAAAGGACTTTCTTGCAACCTTGGACACACATTAGCTGAAAGTTAGGGCACTGTCCATATGTTCCCAAATCCCAAATAACTGTGCCAATGCTTAGGGTCATATTTTCAATGTGGTTGTACCCTGGGGTGGATAACTTCCCAAAAAATACACTAATGCATTTTTTGGCATTTAGTTTCAGTCCATGATAGTACCACCAGTTATTTTTGGGACAACCTTCCTGCAGGATGGCTAAGTCATTTAGAAGTTCAATGACTGCTTCTAGTTAGTAGTCATCTGCAAACATTGTCAGCCAGAACCCTTTATTACTAATGTTTACTTCAGGGAATTAGGTGTCAAACAGCAGAGGTTCCAGCACTGCACCTTGAGGAACTCCACTGGTGACTCTTCTCTTTGTGGAGGTAGATTCCACTATTTTGATCTGCATCCTATCTGTGGGGCATTTGGCAATCCAGCAGGTGATGTAGGGATTTACTCCCAATTTATTTAATGTTTCTGTTATGTCTGAGTGTGGGATTGTGTCCAAACTTTGGCCAAGTCAAGGTATGGAGGATGTACCATTTTGTCTTCATCCATTGCTTTGGTGACCTTTACAAAAAAGTCCACCAGGTTCAGTAAGCATGACCTGCCCTTCACAAATCCAAACTGAGACAGGTCCTGTGTTTGGAGCTTTGCTATGCCTTTATGGATTAATTTCATGATAAGTCTTTCCATTTTGTTGCATAAGAGGCTGGTCAAGCTTTTATGTCTGCAATTGCCCAGGTCTGTGGAAGGTCCTCCCTTATGCAGGGGAGTGATTGTAGCTATTCTGCATTTGCTTGGTATAATAGCTGTATGGAGGCTGAGGTTGAAAAATGCTCTTAGGGGAGTAGTTGGTGGGCTGGTCCTTGGATTCTTTCCAGAATCCATGCACACTGGCAAAGGACAGCACAGTGGTGCAGCAGTTGTGTTGTTGCCTCACAACAACAGGATCTCTGGTTCAATTTTTGGCCTGGGTGCCTTCTGTATGGAGTCTGCATGTCCACCCTGCATCCATGTGGGTTTCCTCTGGGTGCTCTGGTTTTCTCCCATGTTACTCAGACGTGTCTGAAGTGTTTCTCCCCAGGTGTCCGCTGAAAATTGGCTTCATTCCAAGTCAGACTTTCTCAGTAGACAAATGTTAAATAAATAAATAATGTAAGAATGAGGCATGATAGGCTCATCTCAGTAGACACAGAGAGAAATGTTACAATTTATTTACACTACAATTTTCTCCCAATGTGTCATCATCATCATCATCATCACCATCATCAACCCGCTTTTTCCTATTTTCTGTATGGAGTTAGGTTGTTGTGTCACCTGCCACCATCTCTCTCTCAATTCATTGACACTCAACTGCCTTCTTTGATGCTCATGCCTGACTGTTGCAGGTCTTCTCTCACACAATCCATCTACCTCTTTGCTGAAAATCCTTGTTTCCTCTTGCCTTCTTCCTGTCTGTCCCAAATCTTCTTCACCAGATTGTCTTCTACTTTTCTGTATATGTGCTGAACCACTGTACTCTGTTTTCTTTGACCTTTTTTGCAATTGGCGCTACTTTGGTTTCTGCTCTTATGTCCTCATTTCTTCATTTGTCCCACAATATGTACCTTATGACCCATCACAGGCACTCATTTCCATCATCCCTGGTTTCCTCAACTGCTCTGCCTTTACTGTCCAGGTTTCCTTACCGTACAATAGTACTGGTCACACCACTGTTATGTACACCTTACTTTTCAGCTTTTTGTCATTCTTCTGTCATATAATGCACCTGACATTCAGTGCCAATTATCTGCAGACCCCCTGATTTTAATTGTATCTAAACATAATATTAATAGCTTAATGCAGCCAATGCTAGTGACAGGTCTTTTCAAGGACTTAGAGTCACCTACCCAAATTTCCCTGGATTCTATTTGTGATCCAGTTTGCTATCCAATAAGTTTTATGTGGTTTTGCATACATTTATGTATTTATTTATTTATTTTTTAATTTCTCCAGATCTTTTGGGTTTCTAATACCATAACAGGAATGGACCCCATTCCTAAGTCAAAGTATGATTAAAGTTCATGAAATTAGTATTGTTTCAATCTTTGATGTCAGCCAGAAGTGCTCTTCGCAGCACCTGCAATGTACCCAGTAATGAATCCTTCTGCAATTCGTATGAAGTTATATTGTAACATATCAAAATACACTTGTAAACCCAGCCACTGGGGATGCACAAGCCAGTGCATTTCTTTGTGCCGGTCCCAAGCCCGGATAAATGGGGAGGGTTGCGTCAGGAAGGGCATCTGGTGTAAAAATTCTGCCACAACACTTATGACGCAAAAATTTCATATTTCCATACCGGATCGGTCGATACCTGGGTTAACAACGACCGCCACCAGTACTGTTAGCCAACAGGGTACTGGCGGAAATTGAGCTACTGTTGGCCAAATGAGAAGAGGAGGGCAAAGGCATGCCCGAAGGCAGGAAGAGAGGAGGAAGGTTAGGAGTGTAGCAGTGATGGAAGGAACTTTGAATGTTGGCAGTATGACTGGTATAGGAAGAGAGCTAGCTGATAAGATGGAGAGAAGGAAGGTTGATATATTGTGCATGCAAGAGACCAGATGGAAGGGAAGTAAGGCCAGGTGTTTAGGAAACGGGTTCAAATTGTTCTATCATGGTGTGGATGGCAAGAGAAATGGGGTAGGGGCTATACTAAAGGAACAATATGCCAAGAGTGTTTTAGACATGAAGAGAGTGTCTGACAGAGTGATGTTTATGAAGCTCGAAATTGATGGTGTAATGATGAATGTTGTTAGTGCATATGCTCCATAAGTTGGGTGTGTGATGGATGAGAAAGAAAATTTTTGGAGTGAGTTGGATGAAGTTGTGGTGAGTGTACACAAGGGTGAGAGACTAGTGATTGGAGCGGACTTTAATGGGCATGTTGGTGAAGTGAACAGAGGGGATGAGGAAGTGATGGGTAGGTATGGCATTAAGGAGAGGAATGCAGAAGGTCAGATGATTGTGGATTTTGTGAAAAGGATGGATATGGCTGTGGTGAATACGTATTTTAAGAAGAGGGAGGAGCATAGGGTGACGTACAAGAGTGGAGGAAGATGCACACAGGTGGATTATATCCTATGTAGGAGGGCCAGTCTGAAGGAGATTGGAGACTGTAAAGTGGTGGCAGGGGAAAGTGTAGTTAAGCAGCATAGAATGGTGGTCTGTAGGATGACGTTGGTGATCAAGAAGAGGAGGAGGAGTATGAAAGCAGTGCCAAGGATTAAATGGTGGAAGTTAAAAAAGGGTGATTGTGAAGTGGAGTTTAGGGAAGAGTTAAGACAGGCACTGGGAGGCAGTGGAGAGTTACCGAATAGCTGGGTAACTACAGCAGAACTAGTAAGGGAGACTGCTAGAAAGGTGCTTGGTGTGACAGAGGAAGGAGGACAAGGAGACCTGGTGGTGGAATGAGGAAGTACAGGAGAGTATACAGAGGAAGAGGCTGGCGAAGAAGAAGTGGGATTGTCAGAGAGATGAAGAAAGTAGACATGAGTATAAGGAGATGAGGCGCATGGCAAAGAGAGAGGTGGCGAAAGCTAAGGATAAGGAGTATGGAGAGTTGTATGAGAGATTGGACACTAAAGAGGGAGAAAAGGACCTGTAACAATTGGCTAGACAGAGGGACAGAGCTGGGAAAGATGTGCAGCAAGTAAGGGTGATAAAGGATAGTGAGGGAAAGGTACTCACAAGAAAGGAGAGTGTGTTGAGTAGATGGAAAGAGTATTTTGAGAGGCTGATGAATGAAAAGAATGAGAGAGAGAGAAGGTTGGATGATGTGGGGATAGTGAATGAGGAAGTGAAACAGATTAGCAAGGAGGAAGTAAGGACAACTATGAAGAGGATGAAGAATGGAAAAGCTGTTGGCCCAGATGACATACCAATGGAAGCATGGAGGTGCTTAGGAGAAATGGCAGTGGAATTTTTAACTAGATTGTTTAATGACATTTTGGAAAGTCAGAGGATGCCTGAGGAGTGGAGAAAAAGTATTTTGGTACCTATCTTTAAGAATAAGGGTGATGTGCAGAGCTGCAGTAACTACAGAGGGATAAAATTGATCAGTCACAGCTTGATGTTATGGGAAAGAGTAGTAGAAGCTAGGTTAAGAAGGGAGGTTATGATTAGTGATAAGCAGTATGGCTTCATGCCAGGAAAGAGCACTACAGATGCAATGTTTGCTCTGAGAGTGTCATTGGAGAAATACAGAGAAGGTCAGAAGGAGTTGCATTGTGTCTTTGTAGACTTGGAGAAAGCATATGAAAGGGTGCCTAGAGAAGAGTTGTGGTATTGTATGAGGAAGTCAGGAGTGGCAGAGAAGTATGTAAGAGTGGTACAGGATATGTACGAGGGTAGTGTGACAGTGGTGAGGACTGCAGTGGGAGTGACAGATCCGTTTAAGGTGGAGGTCGGATTACATCAAGGATCAGCTCTGAGTCCTTTCTTATTTGCAGTGGTGATGGACAGGTTGACAGATGAGATCAGACAGGCGGCCCCGTGGACTATGATGTTTGCAGATGACATTGTGATCTGTAGTGAGAGTAGGAATCAGGTTGAGGAGACTCTGAAGAGGTGGAGATATGCTCTAGAGAGCAGAGGAATGAAGGTCAGCAGGTCTAAGACAGAATATATGTGTGTAAATGAGAGGGAGGGTAGAGGAATGGTGAGGATGCAGGGAGTAGACTTGGTAAAGGTGGACGAGTTTAAGTACTTGGGATCAACAGTTCAGAGTAATGGTGAATGTGGAAGATAGGTGAAGAAGAGAGTACAGGCAGGGTGGAATGGGTGGAGAAGAGTGTCAGGAGTGATTTGTGACAGACGGGTACCAGTAAGAGTGAAAGGGAAGGTCTACAAGAGGGTAGTCAGACCAGCTATGTTATATGGGTTGGAGACAGTGGCATTGACAAAAATGCAGGAGTCAGAGCTGGATGTTAAGATTTGCACTCGGTGTGACTAGGATGGATAGGATTAGGAATCAGTATATTAGAGGGTCAGCTCATGTTGGACAGTTTGAAGACAAAGCAAGAGAGACAAGATTGCGTTGGTTTGGACATGTGCTGAGGAGGGATGATGGGTATATTGGGAAAAAGATGCTAAGGATGGAGCTGCCAGGTAAGAGGAAAAGAGGAAGGCCTAAGATAAGGTTTATGGATGTGGTGAGAGAGGACATGCAGGTGGTTGGTGTGACAGAGCAAGATGCAGAGGATAGGAAGAAATGGAAAGAGATGATCCGCTGTGGCGACCCCTAATGGGAACAGCCGAAAGATGATGATGATCAAAATACAACCGTAGATTCTTTTTTATAAGACCCGTTGCTTGTACTACTACTGGAACTGTCTGGGTATCTTTCTTTCATATTGCTCTCGTTTCTGCCTGTAAATCCTGATATTTTATGCCTTTTGTGTCTCTCTGTATGCAAGACATTGTAGAAACTGGGTGTAGTGATTTCAATGATCAATGCAACTTCTGTCTTCTTTTCATGGACCATTATATTTAGTTTTCTTGCATCTAGCTTTTGAACTGTTGGTAATGGGTAATCCCATGTGATATAGATGTCATCATTTCCTATGATGCTTTGTGGCTCATGTTTCCAGTGCTCTTCAGCTACTTCAGTATTATAATTTTGCACAATGCCCAGTGCAACAGTCTTACCACATTATTATGCCTTTCAAACAGCCACTGTCTCACTAGTTTACTGTGATGTAGTTTATTAGTATAGGGTGTATCTTATAAATTTTTAAGCACTCTTTTCTCCATGAATGTGGGATACTGTCAAATGCTGTTTTGTAGTCAATCCATGCCGTACTTAGATTCTTCTCCTTTTTACAGTTCTCCACTGTCACTTTAACAACAAATGATCCTTTGTTCCATATGACTTTCTTTTATTGTCCTTTTGTTCTATTGCCATAATTAAGTGTTCTTCTAAATGGCTATAAACTCTGTTGGCATCAGTTCCACTGTATAGTTTATACATCGTCGGAAGACAAGTTATTGGTCTACAATGTTTAGCGTAGTTTGCAGGTTCACTCTTATGTAGGAGCATTGTATTTTCTGTTAACCAGGTTGCTCATATCAATAGTTCTTACTCATGGGTAAATCTTCATGCAAAGATGTTAATGTTTGAGTCAGGAGTTAGGTACTGCATCTGGGCCTAGGATTTTCCAGTCAGAGCCTTTTTTAACTTTGTTTCAATCTCTCTGGCTGTTACTTCATCCTATTTCATGTCCTGTACATTTAAACTTCTTATTCTTTCTTTTACTTCTTCTATCCATTTAGCATCTTTGTTATGTTCCACAGGATATTCATACATACTTCTCTAAAATGTATCTATTTCTTCTTTTTTATGGTGGTCTTTTAATTCCTCTTGCCTTGTTTCCCAATTCTCTATAAAACTTTTTTGGGTCATCAGTAAATTGCTTATTTTGTACTTTTTCTTTATATTTATCTCCAACTGGGCTTGTGGCCCATTTTCAGCGGAGACCCGAGGAGAAAACTCCAGTAATACATTTTAAAACAAGTACAATTTTAAACAATACTGATATAATAGCAGTTATAGCAAACGATTCACATATATGTTGGGTTACATGCATAAAGTTAAAGTTGCATTAAAAAGAAGCTAAGTAACAATTTTACATTGATATAGTTCAATAGGTAAACAATAAACATTGTTTGTTTGTATAAAATTGTGCAAATGCATAGTAGACACACTGGAGAGAGAGGTGTAATGAGGTACTAAGTATGGTCCTTTTGAGGGTACATAAAGGGAAGGAAGACTAGGTAGGGTCATGGCAAGGGCAGGTTCTGGAATTGAGAAAATAAGCTTTTAGTTAATTTTTAAAGTGTGAGGTGTGGGAGATTGAATGTAAGTCACGGGGAAGTTTGTTCCAAGCATGGGCAAGGGAGTGTTTGTAGAGTAGTTTGCCTACTGACCTTTTTGGGTGGTAGATATCAAGTAATTGTTGGTTAGAAGTACGGATGGTCCGGGATGGGATGTAGATGGAGGCTAAGGAAGATAGAGATGGACAGAAGGAGGGTTTATAAAGAACAGAGTGCAGCATATGAAATTGATAAGATAGAAACTGGGGAAGTTCTGTTAAAGTTTTTAGTTTATTATTTGCAATAGTGCATGATAAATCCTGATCTGTTGCAATACTATGCATTGCTTTTATCACGTCTATCTTTCTGAGTATTTTTGTTATCTGTTTCCTCTTCTATACACTTTTAACAGTGACACTTCTTGTCTTAATTGCTTTATAGTTTTTTCTGATCAATACTTCCGTGATGTTTTTTTTTTTTTTTTCAAAACAGGTTTATTGTTTTAACATACAAGAGAAATATCATAACAATTTTATACAAGTAATTAAAAATAGATATGATTATAACATTCAACAAAACAACTAAAGTATTTACAAAGACATCCACTACAATCAGATCAATTAATTAAATTAAAATACCATGCTATTGAAATTAGGATTTTTTAAACAAATTTTGTAAATTATCCCATACAATATAATAAGATGTTTTTCTAGTTGTTCTTGACCTAATTGTGTTTATTTCCATATGGCACACTATATTCATAACATTTTTAAATTCATTGAACGAAGGAGGTGTATCTGAAATCCAATTTCTGGTTATTATTTTCCTAGCCACTGCTAGAATAGACCATAACAAGGGAAGCTTAACCTTTTTAACACTTTGAGGTACAGGTGTGTTGAATAATATGAGAGATTTAGAAATAATGAAATTATCTGTAAAAAGAGCCTGCAAAAATTCATTAATTGACTTCCAGTATTCTTTCAATTTTATACAGTCATAAAACATATGAGCCCAGTCAGCATTCATTTCTACATTACATCTCTTACATAGATTATCTTTATTATTTATTTTATTCATCATCAAAGGTGTATAAAAAGATCTATGTAAAAATTTCCATGTATAAAGTCTTCAGACAATGGAAGACGTAGTTCTATAGGCAGATTCCAATATATATTGTTTATCTTGTTGATTTGGTGGGTCCCCATTAATAGAAGTGAAATAATTCCAGTATGTATCTACACTGTAAAAAGTTTCTTGTCTGATAATTTTATGTATGTATAAAAGTTTACCTTTATCAGAAACTTTATGTTGTAAATTTAATATCAAGTAATCAATCAGTGTTGGAATAGATTCTTTAACTGATATAGACATTAGATCTATTTTATTAATGAGATGTTGTCTAAAGGTCTGAACCTCTAACCAGCAAGTTTCTCTTAGATCAAATTCTTGTTTTAAGAAATCTAGATTTTTAACTTTATTATCAGATATCAACTGATACCAGTACTTTAGATCATTATCTATAGCTAAATGACTTCCTTCAGAAGTAGATGACAAAAGCATACCCTGAGTATACATTATAGGGAATATAATAAAATTCCATTCCCTATACTTAGGGTGCATGAATATAAAGTTACGATAGCTAATAATAATATTTAATGGGTCACAAACCATATGTTTAGGTGTAATAGGTGAAGTACAAAATTCCTTTAGTAACCATAACATGGAGTTATTTACAATCATATTTTTATGTGTTAAGGAGATTTTCATGAAGTGCATACTAATTAGCTCGCAATAATCTTTCCATTTTGTGACATATGACTGATCTATTAATAAAGTAATAACTTTTACAATAGAAGAGATAGTATATAAATTAAAGTCTGGAAAAGAAATACCCCCTTGAGACCAGCTATTAGTATGTTTTTTAATGCAATCCTAGGTCTATTAGGTTCCCATAGGAAATTTAACATTAGTGTATTCAGTTTCTTGATAATTATTTTTGTAGGTGGAAGTATTATTGATTGTATTAAGTATAAAATCTTGGGGAATATTATCATTTTAATAATTGTAAGTCTCTCCTCCATAGTAAAAAACATATTATTCCAGGTATTAAAAAGATTTTGTATATTAAGAAAACAGGTATTATAATTATTATATATAATAGATTTAATATCTTTAGATAGTATTATACCTAAATAAGTTATCTGACCTGAACTGGGTACATATTTAGTAAAATCACTAATGAGAATATTTTTTCGTGTATATATAGGTAGTATTTTAGTTTTTCTTCATTGAATATTAAACCAGAAATACTTTTAAAATTCATCATTTTATCAAATAGAGACTGCATAGAAGAATTAGATCCTGCTGATGTAATTAGAACATCATCTGCAAAAGTTGAATTTTGGATGTTGTATTTTCATCTATTTCAAAACCCTCTATGTCAGTACTGTTTCTGATCAAATTAGCCCAAGGCTCCATTACTAAAGTGAATAATAGTGGAGAAAGTGGACATCCTTGTTTTGTACCTTTAAAATGGGTATTTTTGTGAAACATATGTTCCTACCTTAATATAAGCCAATGTTCCTTTGTATAAATGCTCAATTAGATTTACAAATGCATCTGAGAAGTTTGTGCACTTCAGTAAGGTAAACAGATAGTCCCAACTTACTGAATCAAATGCTGAACTTATATCAAGACTAATAAGTGTTAAATCTTTCTTTTTCCTATTTGCAAAATCAATTAATGTTAAAGTTCTTCTTATATTATCAAAAGTATTTCTATTTACAATGAAGCCTGTCTGATCTATATCTATAATGCCGGGATGATTGTCTTCAATCTATCAGCAAAAATACTCATAAACATTTTATAATCAACATTAAGTAATGAGATGGGCCGATATGAAGTACATCTAGTTGGATCTTTATTAGGTTTTAAAATTGGCGAAATAAATGTATATTGCCAAGATGGGGGTTATTAACTCAGTTTGGGCCAAAATAAAACCTTATGTATTAATGAATATGTACTTTTAGAAAGGATTTTATATATCTCTGGTATAATACCATCATTACCCGGTGCTTTGTTTGATTTAAGCTTATTTATTTGTGTAATAACCTCTGTATATGAAATACTTTTGTCCAATAGTTTAATCTGTTGTTTATTAAGCTTTTTATTCATGTTTGTGGTTATAAACTCCTTTATTTTATCTTTAGGTTCCATGTTAATGTTATTATGGTTAATTTTGTGAAAGTGATTTCTAAATTCATCTAGTATTTCTGGTATACTAGAAACATTCTTCTTTTCCTTAGAGAAAAGATTTCTTTGATATGGTTTTGTTTATTCAACCTTTTGTTTTATTTTTAAGTCTATGTAAGTATTGGGGCTTATTGAATAAGACAAAACTTGTATTCTCTAAAGTTATTTTAACTTTATGAGTTAAAATTTCTTTGTATTTCTCATTTAGTTTGTTTATTTCTTCAATAACTTTCTTGTCCATAATATTTTCTTTATTATTATGTTTATAAGAGTCTAATTTACTTTGAATATCTAACAATTCCTTATCCCAATATTTCCTTTTATTATTATACCATCTGATACTTTGTCCATATAGATATGATTTTAAGGCATCCCAAACACAGACAATGGAGACTTCAGGAGTATTATTTATGTCTAAAAAATGTTTTACTTCTGAAAGTATATATTCTTTATAGTCTTTTAGTTGAGTTAAGTATGCTGGTATCCTTTTGATCTGAACATTATGAGTATTTTTTATCATTAATTCAAAAACAATTGAATTATGATCAGATATAGGACATGAAATGATTTTGGAATTAATTAAATCTGTTACCATCTGGTTAGAAATAAAGACCCTATCTATTTTTGAATACGTTTTGTATCTGTTAGAAAAAATGTGTATGGTAATGATTTTGAATCTATCTGATTATTAATATCATTCAAATGATAAGAATTAGCAAAATCATTTAAATGTTTTGCATTAGATGTAATTCTTCTTTTCCTATAGTGGTAGTATCACTTTCATGTAGTATACAATTAAAGTCACCAGCTAAAATAATATCTCCTATAGAGAATGATATGATCTTATCAAGATGATGTTTCACTGTATTAATACCAATTCCAGGTATCCAATATACATTAATTAAAGTGTAAGTCTTCCCATTAATTTGTATTGTAAGCATACAAAACATTCCTTTGTCATCCTGATAAGACTTAATGGTTTTAGGAATGGGCATACTTTTATTCCATAAAATAGCCACTCCTCTTTTTTTCTGAGTGTGCTCTGAACTAACCAATACTGTATATTTGTTTGTGGCTAGTTTATCAATATCTTTTTTCAAGAGATAGGTTTCTTGCAGGAAGACTAAGTTGGCCTTAGATTAATGTATCTTATTAGGCTCGCCCTTTTACACGGATTATTCAATCCATTAATGTTTAAAGAAATTCCTTTTAAAGATGTCATTTGGCATTTTTAAAACTTAAGAATCTTATGATCAAAATAACAAATAACAACATAAGTAATGTTACATCTCCTCCTTTAGGTGTACCTTTAAATATAGCTGTATTTATTGAATCTCTTATGGGATTTTGTATAGGATTCAATTTTGTTTGTAGTGACAATGAGTGTACAAAATATATTGTGGATGTCAAAACTATATACATATAACAATGAACAAGTGAAAATAATGTAAGGATTAAACCTTGCATCCAGCCTGGAGTTAAAAACTCCAACTTAGAGTAGTATTTACCACTCAAGTTAACCCCCTACCCTAAGCAGCAGTACCTCAGCTACCACCTTATCAATTTAATACTGGTTATATTTAACTTAAATTAACAGCTTTCAATTCAATTATCTAGCAAGACAAGACTACACATTTGATAAAACAGCATCGTATAAACTAAAATAAACTTTTTTTTTTAAAAAAAACTATTCATACTACTATATACATCTATGTAATATAATACACTTGTATTCAAATAGCATTCAAATAATCTTGATGTTAGGAACCAAGAGAAGAGAGAGAAATAAAAGACGTGAAAGAGGGAGAGAGAGTGAAAGAAAGAGAGAGAGAAAAAAAAAAAAAAAAAGGAAGGCATATTTACATATTAATTTATTCAAAGTATGTAAAAATAAGTTTTAACATTCATTTAAATCAAAAACTTTGGCTAATATGGTTCAGACATTCCATATATTAAGATGCATCTATTTTCTGTCATGTAAATGCAGTCAACAGCTTCCAAAAAAAACCTTAAATTGCTTGTATATGAGCATTTTACTCATACTCATAATTGTCAATAGAATAAAATATTATATTTATAGAAATTGTTATAAATCATACTGCATAGTTATGCAAATTCTCAGAAACACTTGCATTATTGTAAATATTGCCATCTGTATTTTGTATGTCTATACTACTGCTTTAAAATATATCACATGACAATTTCTTCCAGAATAGAGTTATAAAGTTATTTATGCTTGTCAATCAGATTAATTAAATGAGTTATAGTAATGTATATGTTTGGAACATAAGTTTTTAACACAGATTAGTATGCTGCAGACAAGTAGATTTTCAAAAACACTTGAATAAATGTTTCATTTTCTATGCCTTCTAAAATAAGACATTTACTTACTACAAGAAACTGCATCATTTAAAATCATTATAACTGACATATTTTATGAATTATAACATAGATATTTAAGTAATTATATAAAATAACTCACATTTAAATGTTAAAGAGTTCATTTTCCTTCACATAGTCGCATTTGCATCAGTTCTACTTCCTGGTATAGTGTTCTTCCTGAATCTGTGATGTGTCAGTGTGATATCTGGGTCAAAGGTCAAATTGACTGCTTTCAGCTTCTCTGTGAGAATTCTGAGAGTTGAAGCTTTTAAAACAACTCGAGGACACTGTTCATGAGGTAGCACACATCCCAGATTGTCTCCCTTAACATTTTGGTGGGAAACTTGTTAAAAACTAGTGACAGACATTCATTTAGCAGTGTAAATGCATCAAAATATGACAAAACCTTTGCAATGTATTTTACAGGTTATTACAGCCTCCATGCAAGTGAAATTAAGCCCAATGTTATTAATAAGTAATAAAACTCAATATTTTTGTCCCAACTCAATTTTTATGCAAATCTTATTATTTACTGTGTCTATATGATCAAAAGCATTTCTATATATTAATATGAAAAAAAAATAAAGAGAAAGAATAAAGAAAAGAAAAAGAGAGTAGAAAATAAAAGAGTGTAAAGCAGAAATAAAAAAATGTAAGAGAAAGCTATAAGAAGTATATACAATGGAATATTACTTACTGTTTATATTAATATAGTTAAAAATAAAACATATTATTTACTATTATTTAGTTCTAATTATTATTAGTTAAAGCATGACAGATTATTTACAAACAAGCATAAGCAGTATAATCAAGAAAGTATAATTAGGAATAGCATTTGAAGAACATATAAACTTTTTACAAGGAATAAATATGTTATTATTCCATTTATCATATTTTCATTACTCTTCTCTCCCTGCCCTCCCCCACCCTTTACCCACTACATAATCTAAATAGAATGTCATTGTTTAAACAAAGAAAAGAAGAAAAGGAGAAAAAAAAGAGAAGAAAAAAAATGTATCAAATTACTGACCTTACTTCTGTTTTTCAGAAAGAGAAACAAATTGAATAATAACGTGTTATTAGTTCCTCAGATATTTTGACTGGTTATGAAACAAAACATTTCTTTGCACACAGAGAATAACTTTGATTAAATCTTTTTCAGAATATTTGTGGCTTTCTGGAAATGCAGGAACTATATTTAAATAGATTAATAATGAAGTAAAATGATGAGAGAAAAAAAAGAAAAAAAAAACATAGAACAAATCATTTGTTTTTTAGTCTCTTCTTCTTCTCTGAAGTCTTCCACGAAGTTTCAGTTGCCAGTCTCTTTAATGAAGGACTAGCCCATTCCATTTCCTCTATTTTATCCAAAATCTTTTTTTTTTTTGATAAACAGTAAAGCAGAGTCTAAGTCATCAAAAATTTTAGGACCATCAGGAAGGAAGATTTTTAGCTTGGCAGGAAACAGAAGGTATGTTTTAAACTGTGCTTTTTTAAGTTCCCTTGTTAGTGGCAGAAAAACTTTTCTTTTAGCTATTACCAAGGAAGAATAGTCATTGTCAAAACGCACAGTTGTCTCATTAATCTTAACAGGAGCTTTAGCCCAAGCAGATTTAAGAACCATCTCTTTATCAAAAGATGATAGAAATCTAACTATAACTGATCTAGGATAGTTTTTGTTAGAGTTAGTATTAGCTATAGATCTATGTGCTCTTTCGATACCAAAAGAGAATGCTTCTGGTAAGTCTAAAGTTTTAGGGAGCCATGTTGTTAAAAAAGAAGTAATATTGTTACCTTCAATATTTTCTGGCAGTCCAAAAATCCTAATGTTATTGCACCTAGATCTATTTTCCAGGTCATCCAGCTTTGTTTGTAAATGTGTACCGTGATGGTTTTTGATTTCTCCCCTTCCTTTCCCTTACGACCATGTGTTCTTGTGGTAGAATTGTGTCTGTTATTAATTTAGCTGCACAGTACTATATCTTGTTTACTTCTGTTATGTTGCATGAATCTCTATGGACAGTCCTAATTACTGTGTTCATTTTTTTTATCAACCTTCTGACTTTTTGGGTTTTATTGACCTTCTGCAGTTTATTTCTTTCATTGATCTTAATATGTCTGTATATCTATTAAATCAAACAATTCTTCTCTTAGCTCATTTTCTTCTAAACTGAGAGCATGTTCTTTGTTCTCCATTTTCTGCAGGCATTCTATAGAGTGTTCTATAATATCTTCCTGTGGCATATTCTCTTCAGTTTCATCCTGTCATCCATTTCTCTGTCATATGGGAACTCACTAGCCTATCACTCCTCATCACTGACTACGTCAGTGTTATCCCAGTTTCCTGTTCCTTCCCTTGCTGTCCAGCTTCAAGTGAATGTTTATACTGGTTTCCTGTGGAAGGCTTCAAAATATCTTCATATGGCAACTGACCAGTTGCTTCCTGTTCCACTCTTTTCTCCTCTCCTTAATTTGGATGCCTAATGCTCTGTCCTGGTGTGGTGCTTTCTGAGATAGACCTGCTGGGGTGCTTTCTGAGTTAGATTTTCTACACTGAATGCTTCACTTCACCATACTCCATAACCTCAGTTTCTATTTTTTTTTTAACTTCTTCATTATTAATCTTTTTTTCTACTTTTCCTCTTTGTCTTCTTATTTTTTGTATTGTAAAGTTTTCCATGTCTGGATTCCTTTGCCTGTATTTCCTCTTCAAGAATATTTAGTGCTGCCCTTTTAGTATTGATTAGTTTTGCTTTCTCCGTTGCATAAATATTACACCATATTAAATATCTTTTTCTTTCTCATGTCCATATTTCTTCTTCAGATGTCTCCTAATCTTCCTCTTTCTCCTTACTTTGGAGACTTATTCCATCATGCTGCGATGTAGCCTGTATTAGATCTACACTAAATCCTTCACTTTGCAGGCATTCCATAACTTCAACTTCTATTTATTTAACTTCTACTTTACTAATCTTCTTTTCTACATTCTCTCTTTGTGATATTATTTTTATATTGTGAAATTGCCCATATCTGGATGCTTTTGTCTGTATTTCTCTTTGAACATCTTTGGGGCTGCCTTTTTTGTATTGATTAATTTAGCTTTTTACTTTGCAAAAAACTGCACCATATCAAATTTCTCTTTCTTTCCCATGTCCAGATTTCTTTTTTACACTTTTCAAAAATCTCTAGGTTTTGTTGTTTATATTTTCGCACTTCCTCAGATGTTTATTTTTCCAAACAGATCAATGTTTATTGGTCCATATAATATTTTTCACAAATCTGTTGTATTAATGATCACACATTTTTATTTGAAGCTTCTGATAGTTTTTTCTTGTGGAAGTATTTTTCTTTCCTCTAATTTCTCTCTTAAACTTTTTGTATATTTTGTGTCTGAAAATTCTGGGCTTTTTGCACAATAGTAACAACACAATTTCTTTCTTATCCTCAATAGTCTACTTTATCATCTTTATGGCTCTTCTTTGGCCTTTCAGTTTTGTGACTTTTGTGGACTGCTACTTCCTTCTACAATGAGAAGGACATCCTCCCCCTGGGCCTGGCCCCTTTGTAGGAATGTTTCCATATTTTGAGGATTCTACTCTAACATTTTTTCCAGTTCTGGCACCAGTGCGCCTACCAGGATCGGGCATTTTTTTATCCTGGGTCTTGTGCACCCAGCTATCTTTATTTTTTAATTTTTGACCTACTTCTGATATATGCTTTATAAAATACAGTCTTAATATATCAGTGTTGTCTTGGTAAGATTTTGCAAAAAACAGGATCTACCTCATGAAGGTACTCAGCCAGACTTGAGGATGACTTCAATTTCAGCAATACTACTCTCCTTTGCTTGCTGACTTGTCATCTCTCCATCCAGACCCCCTACATTTATCTGGGAAGAGTTTAACTATGATACTTGAGGGTAGGGTGGTGTTGAGTATGAGGTCTAGGTATGCAGTGTATATTGATTTGCCCTAATCCATTGCTTCCAGTAGACCAGGTAATTAGGCAGGATCCATCCCTGATGAATTCAAACTGGCTTGAGTTGAGAGTTTGTGGTTACCTATATCCTTATTTATTCATTCCAAATGATACTTTCCATAAACCTTATAGATCAGGTTGGTTAGGCTTATGAGTCTATAATTACCCTGGTCTGCTGATACCTCTGTTTTGCACAAAGGGATAGCTGTTGCTCTTCTCCATTCATCTGTCATGAAGCCTGTTTTGAGGTTGGTATTGAATAACTTTTGCAGAGGGTTTAACAAGTTGTGCTTCAGGGTAACAGTAGACAGTCTATTATGTTATCTGGCCCCATAGAAGTAGTGTTCTTGTCAATGATTAGTGCCTTGAGGACTTGTTATAGGGATATCTGAGGTGTGGTACAGATGCAGATGTGTAATCTAGGAATATAAGAGAGAAAAGGAGAGGGGATTGAAGTTTGAACTAAATTTGTTAGTTTATTAGGTATATCCTCTGGGTCTGAGCATGTCATATCATTTGCTGTTAGCTATGCTCAGTATTGGTTATTTTTTCTGAGATTTCTAACAGCTGAAGAAGGCTTTGTGGTTTTCCTTCCCCTGAGTGTCTATGTTTGCTGTCTGTCTGGCTTCAGTTGATGTGATCAAGGTACAGTGTTCCTTGTTAAGTTTAGCAAGAGTGTTATTGTTATCTTGAGAGTAAAATTTAACTTCTGCATGCAATTATTTTTTTTCTCTTTTATTATAGAGTCTGTTTATATTAGGGTTCCACCACAGGGGTTAATTTTTAAATTTGACATTGTATTTACTTTTGAGGGGGACAAATGCATCTACACAGCTATTTACATATGCATAGAACTTGTCAGTAAAGGAATGAGCATGAGCATTGGGTTATCAAATCTGAAGGGGCTTTTGAATTTTACCAGGTCATCACACAGTTTTAGTAGAGTAGCCTTGGCACAATCTCTAAATGCCAAGGGATTGGCAAATGCTTCCAGCTTCAGTCTTAAGATGAATCTAAACGATTTTCCAGGGTGGAATTTATGTTTGGTGGAGAGCAAAGCTGTCCCATACTGGTAAAGGCTAAGTCCAGGACTTTATTGTTCTTGGTTGCAGTGTGGACTAACTGGTCCAGAGAGTTTCAATTGATGATGCCCAGAAATTTCAGGGCATACAAGTTTAGCAATGTGTAAATCTCCCTGCTAATGGAGGGGTTAATGAATTTTCCTTGCAGAATGATATTTGGCTTAATGCATAAGGAATTCATACTGATTAGGTAGGAGGTAAGGGCTGACAGGGACATAGAGGGGGCCCCTATGGTTATAGTAAGTTGGATGTGAAGGAGTTTGAGGTCATTATCTTGTCTAATGAGTCTGGAGGTGAAATATTTTTTAAGAATCTAGGTACATTTCTGCCTTTAGTGCCTTCATCTAATGCTGTGGATCTGAATATGTGATAGGCAATGAAACTCTGCACTGATGGGCTGCTCTCACTGGTCATGTACCAGGTCTCTATGACTATGCATATATAAATGTTTTCTAAGGTAAGAACTGCTTGTGGAGAGTAGAGTTTTTGAGTTTTTTTTTATTAAGGCTCCTAGCACTGAGCAGCAATTCCTTTATGTTATTCAGATTCTGTTTCGTTATATTTGAAGCTTTAAGAGACTGGTGTTGTCCAAAAAAGTTATTATGGAGGTGTCCAAGGATTTACTTTGGAGTGATATTTGTTATGTCTGTTAAACCTGACCATTTTCCATCTGATTCATGTTTGGGGCCTGTAATATTACCAGACAGGGATCTACCAAACCATAATTAACAGCTGACAAAGAACTTGCATGGGACACACAATATTTCTTCAAACTTTCCAGCTTACTTAGTTATAGAGTTTAACACTCAGCATGGTTTCTCATTTTTCCAGTATGAGGCAGATCTTCATCTTCCCAGTGCAAAGGATCTCACCTTCTAAAATTATATTTTGATAGACATCTTCTTTAATATTTTGATTGATGTTAGTGCCATCTTAGAAGAGAGCCACACCTGTTTTACCTGAGCAGAAAAATGTTACAGCTCACATTCATTGAAACAGTTTTGCCAAAAAGATGAGACCTCGATTTGGACAAGCTGTTACTTTATTTCAATAATGACATTTAACCTTCCTTTCATCGTCTTTTTAATTCTTATGCATTGTCCTTGAAGTTTTTGCTTCCATTATAAAATGCTGCTAATCCACAGGACTATATTGCTTCTCTATTTCTTGTCTGGACAACTGACATTCATGCCTTCAAGTTATTGGTTAAAAAAAACACAGCAGTAGGCATTTTGATACTGAGCAATGTAATGCTTTATCAGATGCTCATCTTTTGAATCAATGTTAGAGTAAGCCTTAACATCATTAGTATTGTATCATGTTCTTCTGAAAACATATCCATAATGTGTTACTTACTGTCACTGCATAGTTACCTGCAGTACACACCGCTGTTAATTACTGCAAAGTACATTGCTGTAATTACTGCAGTGCTTTGCACGTTTCTTTTTTCTTCTTTTCTCCTTTTTGGCTTGCTTGTTTCATGCTCTAGTTCTTGTTGCATCAAGCTGCTCAGGTCAGGTTTAAAAAGCACCTGTTGACCAAACCAAGTACTCAGTTACCAGCTTACAACAATAAAATAAGAGAAAATAAATACATAAAAATAAATAAAACATTTATTTAGCTGGTAATTTTATAAATATGTCTCAAAATAATGGTTATTGTGCACTGTCATTAATACTGCAGCCAAGTCTTGATTTACTATGTGATTGTTGCCTCTAGTATTCTCTGTTGTCTAATGTTGGAGCTTTTCTCCCCTGGCCTCCACTGAGAAAGGACCTGTGTCCAGTCGGACTTTTCCCAGTAAACAAATGTTACATAAATGAATAAATAAGTACTTAGTCCTCAGTCAGTAGAATAGTTTTAAAAATATCGCTTTTGAGAGCTTACACAAAAAAGTACAGTTGTGTACACTTACCATAAATGTAGATGCTCGAGTATATTCACTGTTGCAGTCATCACACTTGGGTTATCCTGCCAGGTGTAGCCCTCAGTTGGCCCGAATACCAGAGGCTTAGTATTTCTGCATCAGTTCCTGTCACTCCAGGACTGACGTTGGGTCGTCATCGTCAGTGGTATAAAATCAGGCAGCCGACGCCATTAAATCAGTTTTTCTTGCCCTAACTGTCAGGAGCCCCCAAATAGAGAGCACACCACCAGTAGAAAGTAAATACCAAAAATTCCCTGTAAGGAGAGTGGAAGAGAGAGATAGAGAGAGAGAGAGAGACAAGGGGGGGGGTGGAAGGTGGGAAACTAGGACTGCAACAGTGAATACACTCAAAAATCTACATTTATGGTAAGTGTACACAACTGTACTATGTTCTTTGTGTTTACTGTTGCAGTCATCACACTTGGGTTGATTCCCAAAGCTGAAGAAAAGGAAGGAGGCAGTCAAGAGGACTGGGGGCTGGCTAGGATGAATGCACATGGGCTCCATTTTGTGTCTGAATGTTCTAGATTAAGAATTTCATTTTTGGATGTTGAATTCTATGTGGGGGAGAATTATAAGGTACAGTTTAGACCTTTTAGAAAACCAACTTTGGTGAACAATTTCTTACATGCTAGCAACATGCATCCTCCCCATTTAATTAATGCTTTGCCTGAACAGGAATTTAAAAGAATTTTGAGAAACACTTCTGATCCCAATTTATGGGATGAGAAATTAGATGAAGTGGTTCATAGACTTATGAGTAGAGGGTATTCAACAGAAACTCTGTTAGGTTTAAAAAATAGATTGTGTGGTGGAAAGAAAATAAGAAGTGAATTTAGTACATGTCACACAGTTGTTGATAAGGAGGAGAAGCTATTTTTTGTGTCTAGATATTCAGATTTTTCTCAAACCATAGAGAAGATTGTTAGACAGTTTTGGAGTGTGATTTGTGATGATATGATTGTGGGAAGTTTGTTTCCTACTCATATTAGTTTTTCATATAAAAGATTTGGTAACTTGAAGGAGTTATTAAACAAAAAACTAGAACAGTCTGTTGATGGAGAAAATGCTGGTATGGAGAAATGTGGTAGGTGTTCTGTATGTCATTTGGTTAGAAATTTAGATGGAATGAAAATAAACGAGAAGAGATATTGGGCGTTTGAAAAATTTAATTGTTTATTACAAGGGGTGGTTTATGTTTTAGGGTGTGATTGTGTACAACCATTATGGTATATTGGTCAAACCACCAGAAAGATTAAGATTCGCATTTTGGAACATTTGGGGGATGTGAGAAGGGAGAATTTAGATAGTCCTGTGGCCTTCCATTTTGTTAAAGTTCATAATGGCAACACTGAAGGATTTATTTTCAGTGTTTTAGCCAGACCACATTTTGATGGTGGAAATTTTAAGACAGAACTTAACAAGTTAGAAAATAAGTTGATTGTCAATTATCACACCTTACATCCGGGGGGCTTGAATTTAGATGTAGGTTTATCTCTATGAAATATTACATGATGTTTTTTTGAATTGTTTTGCTTTATGAGAAAGTTTTGTATTTGACATTTTGCATTTGATATTTGGCATTTAAAACATTTGAAATACTAAAATATTTATAATATTTAATACTATTCAATGCTGTTTTTTGTATAACATCAAATGTTTAGGAGTAGTCTCACCATTTATTTATCTATTTATTTATTTATTTATTCATTTATATTTATATATATATATATTTATTTATTTATGTAATATTGCATAATTTAAATGTTGGATAAAGCATATTATTGATAAACTAGTATTTAAATAGTATATTTATGGGTATTTCTATGGAAAATGGTATTAAAATGTAAAGCAATTAAGCAAAAAGGAGGAAAAAATAAGTTTCTATCAATTGGTTGATAGAATAATGAGTTTGATGTGTTTGTATTTAAGGAGATGGGTTTCATTTGATGTATTGTTCCACTGAAGGCGAATTGCCGAGGTACCAGGACATGTGAATAAAGTGTTGTGGCTTTCCATCTTCGTGGCTGGTGTTAACTTCCTGCTATGTGTTGGAGTTTTTGATATTTTTTCCTTTTGGTGTTTTGTTATGGCTGGCTAGGATGCCCTGCAAGATTGCAGTGGCAAAGCCTGCCCTGGATTTGGAGAAGATAGGCAGGTGGTAATGCTTAGTGAAGGTATGAACAGAAGCCCATGTTGCAGCCTCCAGGATGTCCCTGGTGGGGAACCCTCTGCGAAAAGCTGCAGAGGTGGAGGTTGCCCTGGTGGAATGTGTCCTGACCCCCTTTGGGGTTGGTTTCCCATGCTGTTTGTAGCAGAAATGGATGCAGTGTGCTATCCATTTGGATATTGTTTGTTTGAATATGGCCTAGCCCTTTGCCCCTGCTGCAAAGCTGACTAGCAATTGATCAGTTTTTCTAAAAGATTTAGTCCTATCCAGATAGAATCTCAGCTGTCTGTGCACATCTAGAGAGTGCAGAATCCTTTCCTCCTTGTTTTGTGGATTAGGGAAAAAGGTGGACAGATTAATGGATTATTTTAGAGCCACACTGGGCACCCCTTTAGGCATGAAGGATGGGTTAGTCCTGAGGGAGACCCTGTCAGCATGGAAAATGATGAAGGGCTCTACAGTCATGAGTGCTTGTAGCTCAGAAACTCTTCTAGCTGAGGTGATGGCCAGAAGCAAGCCTGTTTTCCAAGAGAGGAATTTTAACTCTGCTGAAGCTGCAGGTTCAAAGGGGGGTAAGGTGAGCTTTTCCAGCACAAAGTTAAGGTCTCAAGCTGGGGTGGGAGCCTTAAGTTTTTAGCCCCTCTTAGGAACTGCTTGATGAGAGAGTGTGAGAAGAGAGGTGGCTCTTTGCTGTAATGAGCAAAGATGGCAGAGGCACGAATGTTAATAGAAGAGAAGGATAGACCCCTGTGCAGTAGGTCTGCTAGGTAATCTGGGATGAGAAGTAGGGAGTGCTGTGCTGCTTCAGCTCCCTTAGTTTAGATCCAGGTGCAAAACCTTTTCCACTTGTCAGCATAGGATTTTCTAGTGCTGGGGCATCCGGCCTCAGCACTAGAAACATCTAGGACTTGTTTGCTTAGGCTGGCAGCTTAAGGAGAGGTCAGGGAATAAGCCAGACTGCCAGACTGAGGGTCTGCAAATAGGGATGCATGAATTCTCCATCCTTCTGGGTCAGAAGTGTTGGGATCTGAGGTAGGTGCCATGGTGGCAGAGGTGACAGGCTGCGCAGTAGTGGGGACCATTGCTAGTGTGGCCAGTCTGGGGCAATCAGGATTGCCCTGGGTTTTTCCTCCCTTATTTTGAGCAGTATCCTTGACATGAGTGGTAGAGGGGAAATGCATAGACCGAGAGATTTACCCATGGGAAGGATAGAACATGCACTTTCCAGGCCTTGCTGTGAGGCTCCATGGTGCAGTATTTGCTGAGCTGATGACTGGAGTGGGAAGTGAAGAGGTCCACCTTTAGGGTGCCCCATGTTTCTGGGTTACAAGGGTGAAGGTTATGTGGTCTAGCTGCCACTCATGGGGGTCTAGCAGGTTTCTTCTTAAGTTGTCTGCCAGAGAGTTTAGGGAGCCTATCAGGAATTGTGCTAGCAGATGAATTTGCATGGCTGAGGCCGCGTACCAAAGGGTCATGGCAAACCTGCAGAGAGGATAAGAGTAAGTCCCTCCCTGCTTGTTGATATACCACATCACTGTGCTGTTGTCTGTTTTGATCAGTAGAGGCCCTGGGGAAAGTAGGGGTCTGAAAGCTGTCAGAAAGTGCTGAACAGCTAGCAGCTCTTTTTGGTTGATGTGCAGGTGTATTTCATTTGGGCTCCAATGGCCCTGAATGCACCTGCCATCCAGGTGTGCACCCCAGGCATAGTCTGATGCATCTGTGGTGAGGGTCTGGGTGGTGTGGGGTAATGAGAAGGGAAGTCCCTTGTTGTGGTTGCATGCTGCTGCCCACCAAAGAAAATATTTTCTTAGACAGGGTGTCATTGGTATGATAGTTTCCAGATCTTGAGCATGTTGACACCAAAGGCTTTTTAGGTACCATTGTAGTTTCCTCATATGCAGTCTGGCATATGGAATGAGTAGAATGCAGAAGGCCATGAAGCCTAGAGCTTGCAGGATTTTCCTTGCAGATAACTGGGTTCTGGTGGCTAGTTGCGAGAAGTAGCCTGTCAGGTAGGCTTGTTTTTCTGGACTAAGGAATGCCATCTGTGATGCTGTGTCTAGACTTGCTCCCAGGAATACAATTTTTTGTGTGGGGACTAGTTTTGATTTATTTTCATTGATAGTATACCCCAGGGAGGTCAGTAGATCCTTTACAAAGGTCAGGTGCTGTAACAGCTTTTCCTGACTGTCTGCCTGAATCAGTCTAAGTAAGGATAAATTTGAATATTTCTTTGTCTGCAAAAAGGAATGACTGGAGCCAAGCATTTTGTGAAACCTCCTAGAGCAGTGGATAAGCCAAAGGGAAGTGCAGAGAACTGAAAGTGCAAAGATCCTGCCCTGAACCGTAGATATTTCCTGCAAGATTCCCTGATTGGGATGTGTAGGTAGGCCTCTTTTAGGTCTAGGGTGGCTAACCAAGCATCCTTGGAAAGCATACAAAGAAGCTGCTGGAGGGTGAGCATTCTGAATTTTGGTATCACCAGAAAGGTGTTCAGAATGGATATATCTAGGATTGGGTGCCAGGTGCCCCCTTTTCTGGGTACCAGGAAAAGTCTGGAATAGAAACCTTGGCCTATCTGGTCTGCAGGAACATGTTGAATTGTCCTCATGGAGAGCAGGGAATGGACTTGCTGTTTGGCCTCTGCCATTGGTTTGGAGGAAGATCTGGGAACCCTTTTGGGGATGGCAGGGTATGGAAATAAAATCTGTATCCCTGGGACACTAGGTTGAGGACCCATCAGTCATTGGTAATAGAGGCCCAGCTGTTTGCATGGAAGGAGAGTTTTCCTCCTAGGGGCACAAGCAGGTGGGCAGAGGTAAGGGGTGGAGGTGTGAAGTCATTGTTAGTTTGTATCATAAGAGGGTGGCTTAGCACTCCCTGAAGTGAAGAGGAGAAACTCCATTGCTTAGATCTTTGCATTCCCTGAGACTGCTGTCTGGGGTTTCTGTTTCCCCTGGGTCTGGGCTGAGCTGGCCTGGAGGGGGCCAGAAAGGACCAGTGCTTGGAGGGGTAATATCTACCAAACCTTGGAGGCTGGACCTGTAAAAAGTCTTTAACTGTCTGCATAGATTTAGCTTTTTCTTCCATCTTTTTTAAGACCTCTTCTGCCTTGGTGCCAAACAAATTGTCTTTGTGCAATGGAGCATCCAATAAATTTGATTTGACATGGTCTGAGAAGGTTTGTTCCTTAAGCCAAGCATGTCTTCAAATGACAGAACCAGTGACTGCTGCCTTGCACGATGCTTCTAGGGTGTCAAAGTGACATTGTAAGTTGTGCTTATTAACTTGGCTTGCAGAATGCATAAGCTCTTGTAATTCTTTATTTTCTGCACAAGCAGGAAAGGAAGATATTTTTTGTTTGAGTAGTTCCATGGTATGCTGCTAATATTTCAGCATGTGGAACTGACAGTTTTAATGCTCTAATAGCAAGAGTTGCAGAGGTGTATGCTTTTTTACCCCATCTGTCTAAAGTCGGGAATCCCTGTCTGAGGGGGTGGGATTCTTAGCTGAGGTTGCTTTAATTCCTTTAGGTCCTTGGGAGATGAACTCTGGGTCAGCAGTAGGATTTCTGAAAAGGAATTTGTGAGAGTCAGGAACTCTGTAGTACCTGTCAGGTTTCCTGGGAGCAGGAGGAAGGATGTCAGGATTCAAACTAGATTACATAAAAACATCATCCACAACATCCAGTACAGGAGGAATGGCTAAAGGTATGTGCTGTGGTAAATCTAAGAATTCCCTGAGTCTCTTTTTTGACTGAGGATAGTCCTAACATTCCCATTGGAAATGCTCCCTTAAGGTATGTAGGGTTTCGCCAAATGAAAAATCCTCGGGTGGAGAGGCTGAAGGAATGGATTCCTCTGCAACAGAAACCGGAGAACTGATGAATAGCCTAGCAGAAGCACTGTCGGCAGTTTTGGACCTGTGCAGTCTGTCTCTGTCTTTATCCTTACGTTTTTTCAGAAGATCAGTAGTCGAATGGCTTACCAAAGCCATATCAGAGATCGAGGACTGAGAGCGAAAATATCTAGCTACAATAAAGGCCCGACATATAGTTCTGGCGTTGAATAAAGCACAAAAGCGACAGCAAGGTATGTCGTGGTCTGGGCCTAAACAGGTGACGCAGTAAGAATGGAAGTCTCAGTGTGGTATTCGCTTTCCACAGGCGAGACAATTGTTAATGTTTTCTGATATCGGTTAGAGCAAGAAAAAAGGATCCCCAATGGGGAACTTAGCTTTAGAAGACTTCAACTTCAATTCAGAATGAAAACTTAGGTAGCGGCCGACCGCACTCATGCGAACTGCTTCTGCTTCAGGCTCCTCAGCAAGAAAGACTGATGTAATGGCATCAGCTGCCTGATTTTATACCACTGACTACCTGACATCAGCCCTGGAGTGACAGCAACTTATGTAGAAATACTAAGCCTCTGGTATTTGGGCCAACTGAGGGCTACCCCTGGCAGGATAATCCAAGTGTGATGACTACAACAGTGAAACATGAAGAACATCTGCAAAATCTGTGTTAGCAGTTCTACTTCCAGTCAGCTTTGATGGTAAAAAGTACTTGGAATTTGTGAAAGACTCAAGCTTCTCTCTGTATTTATCCATCTTGCTTGATGACAGTACAGTATGTTAGGAAATGATCTTTAGTGCTCACCCTGTCTGACCCTGTAGAGACTTAAAACATTATATAAAAATAACCTACCACCTGTGCTTTTTCCACCTATTGTTTCTGTCACCTGCATTCCAGACTGTCCTGCCTTAAGGTCTAGAAAAAACAGTATGACAGCTTCCCCTGCCTGGCTCAGCAGTTTGTAAAGGAATAAAGTCATGGGTAAATACTTTGCATGTACCATCACTGAAAGGACCATCACTGTACAGTATAACAGCTAAGCAAATCTTTGTTACAAGTGAAATGTAAATGTTTCAGTGGAATTGCCTCTTTAACTTCATACTCATACTCCTTTACTTCTGACCTGCCCTGGTAAGGAAACTACTGCTTCCCTTTCCAGTTCTATAACATGGAGTCCTATAGGAGACCTCTGCCTCCTTGGGTAATGTACAGGTTTACTTGATGCTTACTATCTGCAACCACACATTCGTAAAATCTGTACAGCACATTTTACCAAATCACTGCAAAATATATTTGTTCTGCTTTTTATCCAAGGAGTCTTGCCTGCTACCAGGAAGGAAATGTTTGTCATATCCTTCATCAGGTGGCATAATGTCTCCTAATTGTCTAACTCTGGGGCCATTTCCCTCCTACCTGCTATCTCCAAAATTCAGTTAGTGGCCAAACAAATATTTGACGACATTGGCAAACATAGGCTACTTTCTAGTGAACAACATGACTTTAGAGCCAGAAAGAACATTAATAACATGCTTTACTCTTTACAGATTTATTTATAACCATCTTATCCGTTCTTGCTTGTTTCACAGTTCCTTCCCCATATATAACCTAAAGTACACACTGTATTCATTAATTTCTTTTAATCATGATATTAACAAACTAACATTTAGATCATTCCATAGTTATTTCTAGTGCTCTTTAAAATCGCACATTAAATATACATAAATATTTGTATTCTGTTTCCTCAATATCTGATTATGTGTCAGTTTCTAGAAAAAAATCCCTTGACTTACTTTTGTTATAAACTCTATTTAAGCAACAACATTTTCAGCCACCCCCTCCAAATTATTTTACTTCTTATAAAAATAATTATTTCTTACAGTGTTATCATACCACTTCCTTTTTTCTTCTTCTAACAGTTTCTGAAATAATTTCTATTTACTTCCCTTCTTCGTAAATTTCCCTGTTTGTAAATAAAAAAAAAAACTTAAATGTTGAAACCACAGGATGACAATAAAATCCCTTTATTTGCAGCACATTAACCAGTAAGCTCTCTTCCTTTAACACAAAAATGAAGTAAATCCATTTATAAAAAACGCTATATTAAAACATAATAGACTAACACACCCTCTAGCAATGTTTTTTAAACACTGTATTAAAGGTGATGACATCATTTTATCCAAATAAGATAGAACCATTTAATATAACTTGCGAAAATACTCTGAGCCCATATCATTAATCAGATCATCCTAGGGTCATTTAGTTGCTAGGTGCACACATTGCCAGCTACCTAGGCCACGTTATGTGATTTCCATTGAAGTAGGCAGCAGATTGCATATAACGGCATCAGCTGGTGTATGTTGTAGGTGCCACTGCATATGCCTTGGTATCATGGATGATGATACCCAAGCAAAACAACCAGACCATGGCCGAGGCATGGTATACTGCTACAAAATTGTGGTCCTAGAATTGTGTTGACTTGTGATTAGATGAAAGCAGATTTGCCTCTGATTGGCTATATCTGTTGGAACACTGCAATATGCACTTGAGACCTGCAGTCAGTTATTTGTGGCATGTGCCATGTTACACAGGATGATTGTGCAGAAGCAGCTGCAACTTTGCAACTTCACAGCACTGTCTGACAGATCTGTTATACCAGCAGTGGAGGAATGAATGGCAGAACAAGTGCAAGTGGCATCAAATGCAAGGCAGAGGCAGGCATAATACACTGCAGCACTGGCAAAGAGGCAGTGTTTGGCCCAAAACTATGAGCCATGTGAAGGGCAGCATAGACTAAAACTAATGTGTACATTGACTCACCTAGGGTATGCATTGCAGTGCACTGACTGACCATGCTGTTAATCACACTTTCTCAGCCAGGCCATATGGGGTAGGAAGAGCACTGTCATCATCATTTGCACATGCAGGGTGTGGTACAGTAACATGTAATAGCAGTGTTAGTATAGGTGTAAATGCAATGGTAGGTGGATGCAGAAAGCAGAAAACTCAGATGGGTAGCAGCCATTAAATTCTCCTTTCCGTGTCATGAGCATTGGCCAGATCTATTGTGTGCCCCTGCAGAGTGAAGGCTGGATGCATTCTGCTCAATGTATGTTTTCAATAAAAGATTAGCTATCATTATCACTGACCTCACAAACATACCGCTGCAAATTACTGCCACCAGTATAAATATCTAGTCACTTTAGAGCATTCCTTATCAGTTAGCCAATATATAGAACTGCATAGCATAAAATTGCCTGCTGTGTTTGTTATCTTCTTACTCCAGATCACAGAAGAGCAAATGCCTTAATGTATTAATACAGAGGCTTGAATATGCTTTCCCATTATCTGCACTGCTTTCTCCTCAAAATACTTTTTTAATGCAGACAACAGAAAAACTAATGAGATTCGTTCATCTGGGCCGTATAATAGAACATTACTGGATCACTCTAAATAAATACAAGTGGCTTCCCTTCACGCTGACAGCATCACTGTTCCTAAATACACAATTAAATTACTGCAGGACAGATACTGGCCACCTTTGGTACATAAGCTGGCTGTCAGAGAACAATGCTACACCTCTTTGAGGATCTGAAAAAATTTCACTTATTAGCACCCTTTTCAAGATTTCCAAACATGCACCGGCCTACTGGAATATCCCATGAAATATTACTTGATTCAGTGCATTTCAGGCACAAATTAAAAGATGCTATGCACAAGGAGAACATATGTCACCTGTTTGTTAAGTGGCACATACCTTTGTGCTTCGGGTTTGTGTACTCCTGAATGATAGTTGATTCTGCTAACAACATACTTTTTTGCACACTGTAGCTAACGGTGTCTACTCATTCAGAACTTTTCGGCAAAAAATATTTTGTGAATAATATCTATACTGTCCCTCTTCAACTATATTATTTCAGTGTATGTATACAGTTAAAATAAATGCAATGCATATTGTTTTGTTTCAATTTCAGTTTGCATTTTTGGTATAATTGCATTTGTTTCAATGCAAAATTAACTATCAGTTAAATTTTTTTTGTTGTTGATGTTGTTGCATCTTCCTTCTTCGCCCGTCTCAAAGCTGAAAAGAATTGATTGAACCAGCCTGCTTACATGATTAACAAACATTTAATAAATAAATATAAAGATATATTCCAGTTCTCCTTTTTAAAAATCAAGACCACCACGCAATTTTGTAAGTCTTACGACCTGTCTACTCTCCTTTGCACACAAAATTGAAATAGCATGTTATCCTTGTCTCTTCAATAATATCTAGTATCTTTCACATTTCTACACAGATGTCATCATTTCCCAGTGTGTGGGACTGTATCTGTGATGGTAACCTCATCCTGCTGATAGAACTGCTCAGTCCATTAGATATTGGTTTTTAAATTAATGCATATCGAACTGGGTGCAGAAGTTTCTCAAAGTACCCTTTCACTAACCTGTTAATGTTCCCGCTCAGGGTTTGTACTTCTCCTCTTTTATTGAAAACAGTCTGACAATGCCCCTAGTACAATTAATAATTTGCCCTTATCTCTTTTGAGGCCACTCAAAACTCACTCTCCATGGCCCTGACAAATTCATTCAGTAAACTGCTTCTTCTTTGATATTGGTTTCACTAACAAGTTTCAAAATCCTTGTTTAAATTGCTTTGGAGTCTTGCTTAAATAAAATGTAGAACATTCATCAAAAGTACTAAATTCATCATAAATCATAAATACTAAATTCAATATACAGCAAGAGGCAATACCTTGTTGGGATTTGGATGCAGTAACGTGTTAGCTTATTTTAAGTACTATAAGACCATGCATATTTGAAATTTTTATTTATTTCATGTGTGATTAAGTACTACAGACTGATTTTGACTGTGCTGCAAACCACATACTTTTTACCAGACACAAACACACACACACACACACACACACATATATATATATATATATATATATATATATATATATATATATATATATATATATATATGGGTTCCATCCCATTGGTAGTATGTATGTTTGATCAGCAGCTGTTTAGTTGACCTTTTATAATTGACTAAACAGCTAGTCAACAGTTGTCTGAGACTAAGCGATTCCCAGAGTTAGAGAATATCTCTTTATCCTGTGTTTGTTTGATCTTGTAGTTAGTATATATAATTATCAGGAGATGTGGGTGTGCAGGGGGGCAGGGAGAAAAGACACTGAGATTTATCATTTCAGCGAATACACCCATATTATACCTGTATTGGTCTCTTTCTCTCTCTCTCTCTATACATATATATATATATATATATACATCAAATCCATATATATGTATATATATATATATATATATATATATATATATATATATATATGTGTGTGTGTGTGTGTGTGTGCGTGTGTGTGGCTGTGTATGTTTGCAAACAGGCATGAAAGCATGTACATGATACAGCTACTACTGCATGTATGAATGCTGTGGGGCATGAATCCAAAGGAAGAAGGGTTTATAATTCCAGTCCATGCATTAATACCTGTAACTCGGTACCAAGCACTCCCCTACGTGCCTTATTGCCTATCTGCATCTGTATTTTTTCTTTTTTTTAAATTTTACATTAAGAAATTGATGTATTTCGATTATACATTTTATAGTGCACTTGAAATATAAAATAAGGGACAACGGGTGTATATCATATAAATATTGTCACATGCCCAGTGGTGTTACGAGGCATGAGTCCGGAGGGTGACTTCCTTAAAATCCCTAAGCATAAGATATCTATACCATGCACATCCCAGAAGTGCCTTATTGCTCTTACAAAATGGACATCTATATTTTTTGCAGTTTAAATTTTGCATTGAGTAGTTTATGTGTGCTAATTTTGTTTTGCAATGTTTTTAATGTAAAATATTTCCTCCACCTATTTTAAATAATTAGTTCCTGTGCAGGACTATAACTTTCATACTGTGTTAAACTTTGCTATGAAGTTTTTAGGGTAGTCATTAGATAGGAATTGTTATGTGTTTTATTGTTATTTTAATGCTTTCATGCAATGTGATAGTTTGTTTACTGTATCTTTAGATATTCCCTTCAGGTTAAACAATGCCTGGCATAGTCTTTTTACAGCATTTATATGTCAGCATGTGTGTGTGTGTGTGTGTGTGTGTGTGTGTGTGTGTGTGTGTGTGTGTGTGTGTGGGTGTGGGTGTGCGTGTACGTGTGCATATGTGTGTGTGTGTGTGTATGTGTGTGTGGGTGTGTGTGCATGTGTGTATGTGTGTGCGTGTGCGTGTGTGCGTGTGTGCGTGTGTGTGTGTGTGTGTGTGTGTGTGTGTGTGTGTGTGTGTGTGTGTGTGCATGTGCAGCTTGATTCCTAGGTTACAATTGCTGATTTCTGTTGCTATTTTTTTTTGCTCTGTGGACTATTTTTTTGCTTTGAGCAATTCACTTCCTCTCTCTTCCTAGAAAGTGTTGCTTTCTGTTTATGGGTTTATATTTTTCTTTACTTCTGGAGGCCATTTTTTACTTGTCTGGGTATATGTGGGTGTAATATACTTAAATCTGAGCTTTTAATGCTTGTATTATTGTAAAGTATGTTTTATTTCCATTTTTGCTGTTACAATTTTTATGCATTCTTAGCAGTGTATTGGTCTGCAGTGTGTATTTCTGGTATTCAGTAGCGTTGTCACCTCACAGTAAGACGTTGTCCTGTTCGATTCTTAGCTAGAGCGTCTTCTGTGAGGAGACAAGCGTGAATGGACATACCTTTGTTGAAGGTTGTGCGTCAGGGCTGGCGACTCGGCATGTAAAAATCTACTGTCAATTATTAGTGGACCGGAGTTCCGCTGTGGCGACCCCTAACAGGGAAAAGAAAAAAGACACAACAACAAGTGTTTGTTTGTCTTTTTTTATCAATTTGCAGTGTTTTTTCCTTCTTCTTCTTTGAGTATTTCTGCTTTTGATCATTTTACCCTGCTAAATGACTTTTAAGACTGTAGTAGTTAGCTGGATTATAAAGTCTATAAAGGTGTAGGGAATCTATGATTCAAAATAAGGTTTAGGTGGCCTGCTCTAGCTTTCTCCTACTCATCGAAGAGACTCAAAAAAACACACAACATTGATTCTTTAGTAATTTAAGCATTAGCCACAAAGGACATGTATTCAGAAAACACTCTCCCACTGTTTTAGAGAATTAACATAAACTGCATGCTACCATCCCTAGAAAACTTAAAGATTTCTTGTCCTGAAATGTATTCATCATTCTAGTACTGTCTGTATTTTTTTGTAACTTTTGCAGCTCCTTCTCAGGATAACAACCATAGGTTACTGGATTGGGATTAAAGGTGAACAGTGACAGAAATTCAGACGGAAAAGTGTCACTTAAGTAAAACACAAAATTTTGCTGTTAAGACTGATAGTACTTTTATACAAAAAAAATCTAACCAATGAACTGGCAGCTAGAGTTTCTCTCTCTCTCTCTCTCTCTGTATATATATATATATATATATATATATATATATATATATATATATATATATATATATATATATATGGGTCTACCTGAGATGGTCGACAAGCCATTTGATCGACTTTCATTTGGTCGACAGTTCATTTGGTCGACAGGCAGATTTGCCTCCCTCCCCAATGTTGTGCAACCCTGGAGTTGATATATATAGTTATGGGGGGTTTGGGGGGTGTGGGGGGCAAAGCCCCCCACATAAAAATGCTTGTCGACCAAATGAATTGTCGGCCAAATGAAAGTCGATCAAAATGGCCGGGCATACTTCCGCGAAAGTGCTTTTTACCAAAAAGCACTTTCATAGAAGTATGCCTGCAGCTAGAGGGAGTTGTGGGGGAATGACTGTTGTGGAGATCGTACTATGGTACGGATCAGGGAATATTCCCTTTTCCTCACTGTAGTGCGATCCTGGAGTGAGAATATTAAAGTAGGAGGGGTGTGGGGGGTGCAGGGGGGCTTGCCCCCTGCATAAAAGTAGATTTATTATTTTTTTTTTAACATACTTTAACGAAAGCGCTTTTTTGGTGAAAGAGCTTTCATTAAAGTGTGATTGGTGATTGTGGATTCGGACTATTGAACTTTCATTCAATAGTCCTAGATATATATATATATATATATATATATATATATATATATATATATATATATATATAATGTAAATCATTTATTTTCTTGAATAGTCACATTGTTGAAGTTCAGATTCTGAAATGTTCAGAATGTCACATATTTGTTTTCCTCAGCTTATGACTTCCAAGACAAATAAGCCAGCAAAAGAAGAATGACAATATTTGTATGTACATGTGTGTGTGTGTGTGTGTGTGTGTGTGTGTGTGTGTGTGTGTGTGTGTGTGTGTGTGTGTGTAAGGTTGTGTTACAGTGGGAGAATGAGACACTGTTTTGTGTGGTCTCAGAGTTGATATAAGTACCAGGGGAATTTGGGGGTGGGTGGGTGGGTGTGGCTTGCCTCCCTGCATAGTACATGTTATCTTTTTCTTTTTATTTCCTTATTTTTTTATTTTTTTGGTGAATTGAAGTTTGATCTTTTGGGGTGAAACTTTGTTCAGCATTTGAACATTAGACTAAATACCACAGATCTCTGTCTGTCTCCTTCTCTCTCTCTCTCTCTCTATATATATATATATATATGGTTCTACCTGACTTCGTCGACAGCGCAGAAGACCGACATCGAACGAATCCGCCAGAAAGAAGAAAATCGAAGAAACCGACGCTAAATCGCGGGTATGCGGTAGTGACGGGCGTTTAGGAGCGAGGCAGGTAAGATATTGTGGTGTGTGCAGTGTATGGGGTTTCGCGGTTTGTGTAATCCGGGGGTTATTTCTGTCGGGTTATTGTGTGGTCGTGTTTATGGACTGTCAATATGTGGTGATATATATATATATATCTGTGTGACTGCATGTATATATGGGTCCCTATCAGTTGAGAGTTTTCAGAAACTCGAAATTCATATACTTAGTATACATATTTATTTTGTAGGGGGTATGAGGGGAGACACAGCAAAAATGTAAAAATTGTAGATTTTTGTGTGATTTTTTGTTAATGTTCAAGTTTTCAGAAACTCGATCATATGGTCTTGACCATATGAATTTTGAGTTTCTGGAAACTTGATCATATGATATAGACTGATATATATATATATATATATATATATATATATATATATATATATATATATATATATATATAGTATTAATATGACACATATGCAACACACCGCACGTGTGTGCCTATGCCATCCAATGGACACTGTGATGGTGGTAGTCAATTGGCAACATTTGTGCAAAATAATCTTAGATTCTCACACCACTGCTGTGACCTGGACACAGCTCCCTTTATGCACCAGTACCCAGATACATCAGTAAAAAAATTATAAGGTCAGATATGAAAAGAAAACTTTGAATTACAGTAATAACACATGACAGCGTGTTATATCCTATGCTAAAACTAAACCTGAAAATGATTCTTAATATGACCATTCACCATTCGATTTTCTCTTTAACTATGTTACTTTTAATATCTAAGCACTTGTGTTACACATTAGATGACAGATCAGCACAAAAGATTTGGAATCCTGTGCTTTTATTTCAGTAAGGTGATAAGACCAGTGATAAATCAAATTCCAAACGGAAGGCATAAGTGACACAGAAGAGGATTATGCACTAACTTTGAATGAAGACCTTGCTTAGTAGATTTAATTTCAAACATGTTTTCTTTTTGTTCCTTTCTAGTACTGTGTCTCCTGTTACAACTGTCACAGCAACACTTACAATATCAGAGCTGAAAGAAGAAGATTATAGCACAGATTTTTTATGTGGAGCAATGAGCCCTTACAGCTGGAATGGAACTAGGATCACAATACAATATCCACGTAAGGCATATCACATTATAGAAAAACAATATTTTGATACTTTTGGTCTTTACAAGGTTAAAGTTAACAAAGCACATATGAAACCATGCATACTGTGAAGCTAGAGGTGATGCCAGGCTAAAAATGAATGATTGTGAAATCTGCTTGTGTTTTGCTTGACCAATCAAAATGTGTCTCTCTTTGTATGTTGTTTTTCTCTTCTGTTTCTGACATGTTGATTTGCAATGTATATGTTATCTAGCAAACACTTTTGTTTGATCAGATGTTAAAGGGCAGAGTGAAGGGTTAGTTCACAGACAGATTGGCACCTTCTCCTAAGAAGATATCAGACAAGGATGAAGTAGCATTAGAATGCAATGGTCACTGACACTTTTCAAGACTCATTTGGGATGCAACAAGGAAACAGATGTGAAGGTATTGAGATAAACTCTTACTGTTGTGATGGGTGGAGGAATAGGTGGTTTATGACAATCTACATAGCAGCAATGAAGTCACACAAGAACTTTGGCCATATAATTGTGACTTAATGAAATGTTGAGAAGCTGTGTGTGAAGTTGCTGTGAGAATATCCTATCTGTGGAAATTAGATAGTCATTTTAAGGTGTAGTACTCCTTGCAGCAGCTAGCTAGTAAACTTATATAGCTGGAGCTAGATTTTTCTGTATGCATTCTGTCCATTTATTGTATTTTACTTTACTCTTCTTTGTGTGCAAACCTGTATATATTTTATTTGGTATTCATGTTATTTTCTTTATTATGTAAGCAAAACATATTTTAATTATCTTTAAGCTGTTGAGGTTTGTATTTGTTTATTACAGGAGTATTTATGCACTGTTGCTTAATTGAGAAGAGGGTAACCATTTACACTGAGGAATAACACACTGTAAAGGCCATGTCTCTGAGACTGATTCAGCCAACTACCTGTAAAAGAGATATCAAGTGTCACAATCATAGCCTACCACTAAATGGAAGTCTTTGACAGTCTTCAGAGTGGTGGGAGTGCTTCCAGACCCAGAAAGACAGATGTGTGGAATTGGAAGCTTCAACAGCCTTCCCTACAAATTGTGTGCATGTATATGAATGTGAAAAATAATACTTTTAGTCAAAGGTAGTTACTGTGGATAGAAGGACACTGGAAGACATTGGTTTATGGAGAGAGTGGTGTGGTTCTGTATGTGAACAGTGTAGAGTCTAATTTGGGTGTGGAAGTTGGAGACCTATATCCAGGAGAGTAGCACTCTCTCTCTATGGTCTTAGTGCCAATACTGTGTCTTGTGGATTATTCATTGAAATAGACTGGGTAACAGCATCTTCTTCCCACATACAAACATACATATATATTTACATACACGGCATTATGGCCACACCACACCCCACACAAACACACACACATACACACACCAAGCTTTTTTTCACTTTGCAATCAAATCATAAAACCCCTTTTTGGCAGATCTTGAGTTAGATACATTTTAGTATCTAACACAAAAAAATCACATTTTGAGAAGAAGAGTACAGACTGGCTATATGTTTACTATATCAGTTAATCTAAAGGACCATCCTTCAGGGTCCTACTGCTGGGTTCATCCTTTGCTCCACTGAGAATCTGCACCCTTTTCTTCTGCTTATGGATGGGCATTTGCCTGTGGCACTGTATGCCATGATGTAAAACACTTAAGTGCATAAGTGTGCTCATCTCACTAACTCCAAAGTTTAGTCCTTAGCCACTAGTGAGCATCCTCCTGTATGCCATGAAACCACAAAGAAGGTTTGGCATCACCAGTGTTAATGACCAACATACTCATATATTCCTTCCCAAGGCAGCTTATTGGTGGTATACACACCCAGGGGTGGTAGGAAGTTGTTCCAAACCTAACAAGGAATATTCTCATGTTGACCATCTGATATATTAAGAGCAGAAGTGTTATATCTAAATTGAATGACCTGTAATTGAATGATCATATGCCTGGGCTGATCCCCAAGGATATTGCACCAGGCTGAAAGGGGTCTATATCATTTTGTCGAAAGCTTAACTTGAGTGAATCACTAATCATAAAAGTGAAATCAGTGAAAGCTCAATTAAGCAAATGATCATTTCAGCAAAATATTTCCTAGGGAACACAAAGGGTAGGCCAACACTTGCCTGTAACAAATACAATGCCCCGCCCCCAACTAAATATACCCACTCTGAGATTGCACTACAGTGAGGAAAAAGCAAATCCCCAGCAATGGCCAACCACATCCTCTTCCTAAGAAATTTTTAGCTGAAATGATTGTTTGCTTAATTGATCTTTCACTGAGTAAGGTTCGATGATTAGCGATTCACTCAATTAAGCTTTTGACAAAGTGATATAGACCCTCTAATAGGTCCTGGACAGCCATCGACAGAAGAAGGCAGATTCCCAGCCTTGTGACAGACAAATAATACTTGAACAAGTGGAGTACAAATAACTGTAGGTTGCAGCTTCAATGTCTGTAATAAAATGTTCCAACATAAGCAGTGGAGATAACCAGTGCAGAACATGAGCACAATTTGAATGCAGCAAATGCCAGTGGTTTTAGCTGACTAGTAATAAAGAGAATGCATTTGTCAATAAATTGTGATATTTAAATTTGACTGCTGGTAGTTCTTTCTTCCCTAGAGGACAGGAGATATAGGACAACACTTGTCTAAATAAATTAGCATGGCTTCAGGGTATGCGAGAGTGAACAGTACATTGCTGTGAACCACAGGCCCAGTGGCTGGCAGGAAACCTGTCAGACAAGAATCCCAATTTCTCTGAAGGGTAACATTTTTTTTCTGAGAGAAAGAGGATCAGAAGATGTCTCAAAGGGATTACATGACCAGATACAGCTCAGCCTCAGTCTTGTCTACTCCAAAGGAAAACAGCCAGCATACAGCTCCAGAGCAGTCATGGAAAAACTAAGGACCAAGCATACAACCATTTGCAACTTTTAAACACCAGCAACTGAATAAATATGGTAATACAACTGTCAGACTGAGAACTGTCTCCACATTAAAGCACAAGTGAACATTTCCCCAGCTTTTCCAAGCTTCTTGTGGCTGTAGCCAGCAGGCAGACTAGGGAAAAGGAAAATTAACAATAGCAGGTCCTATATTGGAGCTGTTTTTTTACAGATAAGGGACCATATCTAGCCAAGATACATGTGCCTTGTACCACTGTATAAATGATACCAGAAGCCACACCATACTCACCCACAAAGACGCATCAAGGATGAGATTAGTCTTTAATCCTTGAACTGCAAGATGAGATATTCAAGCACTGTCTTTAATGAAAAAATATATTGGGATACAAAAACACACAAAAATCAAAACAATGCCACTTTGATCCCTCACTATATAATTACTGACCAAGTAAAAAAAGGAGAGGACTATGATCTCATAGTCAAAAAAAGACCAATCACTGGAATATTCCACATCTAGAAAATAGGTCCATATATGATCTCTGCAGTAGAATTCTAGAAGAGGGCTGAAGAAGCACTCAGAAAGATCATCAGACTATTGTCACCCACAGGAATAACAACTACTGAGACAATGATGTCTGACACCTATATAAAGTAGCGAATGAGCAAAGGTACCCATTAATATGAGAGAACCTTGAAAGAGTACCAATGTATAGACCATCTGCTGAAGTGCAACAAGGTATATTCCACATCCAAAAGTTGTTGAAGCCCACCTATCATATCCAGATTGCCAAGATCAGTCAACCACACAATGTGAGACTTATCTGGCATAAAGCCAAGAGGGAGCCTAGATGATCTTATTCCATATGAACAAACTTTAATTGCTGGTGATGCGAAAATCTACAGAAAAGGAAGGCCCACTCAGAATTCAGTGTGTTGGTCTGGTGACTGATCCAAGGTTATAAGAAAAGGGATTGAGACCAGCATGTGTCTAAATTGTGTAGATGGTTGCCTTCACAGAAATCTCATTGTCCACATAACCAGGTGAAGAGGTGCATTAAGGCACCATAAGGTATGTGGCTGTATTCTTGCACAGAAGATGCAGTTAGGTCTTGGGATACAAAAACACACAAAAATCAAAACAATGCCACTTTGATCCCTCACTATATAATTACTGACCAAGTAAAAAAAGGAGAGGACTATGATCTCCTAGTCAAAGAAAGACCAATCACTGGAATATTCCACGTCTAGAAAATAGGTCCATATATGATCTCTGCAGTAGAATTCTAGAAGAGGGCTGAAGAAGCACTCAGAAAGATCATCAGACTATTGTCACCCACAGGAATAACAACTACTGAGACAATGATGTCTGACACCTATATAAAGTAGCGAATGAGCAAAGATACCCATTAATATGAGAGAACCTTGAAAGAGTACCAATGTATAGACCATCTGCTGAAGTGCAACAAGGTGTATTCCACATCCAAAAGGTGTTGAAGCCCACCTATCATATCCAGATTGCCAAGATCAGTCAACCACACAATGTGAGACTTGTCTGGCATAAAGCCAAGAGGGAGCCTAGATGATCTTATTCCATATGAACAAACTTTAATTGCTGGTGATGCGAAAATCTACAGAAAAGGAAGGCCCACTCAGAATTCAGTGTGTTGGTCTGGTGACTGATCCAAGGTTATAAGAAAAGGGATTGAGACCAGCATGTGTCTAAATTGTGTAGATGGTTGCCTTCACAGAAATCTCATTGTCCACATAACCAGGTGAAGAGGTGCATTAAGGCACCATGAGGTATGTGGCTGTATTCGACTAAAAAAACTGTAACAACAGACTAGCCGATGAACTTGTAAACTAATGAAACCACAATAGCAAACTGAGTGATGGCGACAAAAAAGGCACAAATATGTTTTTAGAGCTTTCTTCCACTTTAATTTAAATGTGAACTTCTTCAGAAAAGACACAAGTCCTCTCAAACTCGTGTCTTTTATAAGATACATACAGGATATGATATCATAATTGACATGATTAGATTATTGGTAATTGTTCAATTGTAACAAATCTTCTCCTTAATAAGGCATTCTAAATGTTATTGTTTGATAAATATTTTCACAAGTTTTCTAAAAAAGAACAGATCTTATAATTTTCAATATTCTTTCTCCAAATGAACTTTAATGCTAAATCGATGTATCTCGCCATAGCGATCTTAATTTGAGTACCAGTGTGGATCTCAAATATAAGTGTAAGCATTCTTAAACTAATGCACATCTACATGGTGTGCGCTGTGTATTGACTGTCCATCGTTTGATCAAAAATGTTTTGTTGAGTGCACGTACTGAACAATAAATGTGCAGAACTCTCGCATCCCCATACAATGAACATGTGAGTGTGTGCACCCGTACCCAGCTGTGTGCATGTGCATCAACATACTCACTCATGCACACAAACACGCACACCCTCACACACACACACACACACACACACACACACACACACACACACACACACACACACACAAAACACACTCATGAGAAAACGATCCCCCTCTCATACACACACACAACGAACAAACACCCAAGAAAACTCTCATTCACTCAATCACACTGACCCAAACACATAAAAAACTCATACTATCCCACCAGCCTCTCAAATGATGTCAAATGCACCATTAATGCATTGCCTACGAACACGCATACACGCTGCACCAAACTGTTCTCCATAGAAATGCTACAATTTCACACACCCCCAAAGTGGCAAAATGTATACCACATTGATATGTGTCACCATGTTCTGTTCGTGTATGTTCCCCAAAGTTAGAATACCTTGGAACAGTAAAAGTTACACTTTGAATTGGTGATCCTAGTTAAGTGTCAGATGACATTATCATGTTGTTCATGTAACAATGCTTGCAAAATGTTTAAAAACATCTAATGATTTCAAACTACACATTGTGTGTCTTAATACCATCAAATATATAAACAAAATGAACTAAAAAGTTTTAAAATTAGACACCATAAAAATAGTACCTATCTACATTACTATTTATATTAGAAATGATTATGACATTCTAAACAATGGATTACTGTCATAACTTGCAAACATATGTGTAACACTATCTTTATGTTAAAAAACATTTTATATTTATGACCTCATTTAATCCTGGCGGGGAATCTGCCCCTAGGATTAATTGCCATAGTGTTTCTTTTTGCTCTAGTTTGTTATTAAGATCTCCCACAAATAGGCCTTTTTCCACATAATCTAAAACAAAAAATTCAAACTTTTTGAAATCCCTACACACAAGGGTGTGTCTTGCCAAAGAATTGTTTTTGTCCTTATTTTTAATTGCTAATGTGTGTTCATATATTCTACGCTTCAAAACCCTAACTGTTTTGCCAAAGTAGTAACTGTCACATGACACACAGGAGGCCAGGTAAACTACGTGATCACTGTGACAATTGAAATATTTTTGTGCCCAAAAAGTCCTTTTCATGTGTTTTAAAGTGACAAATGAAGTATTACTGATGAATCTGCACTGTCTGCAATCTTTACATGAAAATGTACCCTTCTTGGTGCTAACATCCCTGACCTGATTGTGTGCTTTTTTGTCAGTGATCTCAAGTATCTGCTTGATGTTGGTTACTGCTTTATATGTGAATTTTGGTCTCATCCCCACTATGTTAACCAAATCTCTATTGCCTATGATGATTTTCCAATTTCTCTCTATGATGTTTTTGATGTTCCAAATTTCATTGGTAATTGGTAGTGGAAATGCTGTGTAAAAATCACTTTGTTTCTTTCCATAATTATCTACTGAATCCACCGGGGGTCCTATTAAAATGTCCATAGACATCAAAATAGGTTTGGCTACATTCTCCCTGAGTTTAGTGACCTCATGTTCCAGTTTTTTAATCAAATTTGTCTTATATCCTCTTTGGACAAACATCTTTCTCAGTATGACCAATTCTTCTTTGTAGATGTTGTCATCTGAAGTCAACCTGCTCAGCCTAATCATCTGACCTTTGATCACACTTTTTTTCATGTGTTGTGGATGGAGGCTGTCCTTATGCAAATACTGATTAGCAAAACATGATTTTCTATAAATTCTACTTTGAATTGTTCCGCTACTGGGATCTATCCTTAAATTTAAGTCTAGATAATTGATCTCTTTGCCAAAACCACTGAGTTTGAAATGTAAAAAAATTAGTGGTATTGTTCAAATCATTTGTCATGTCATCAAACTCATTTTTCTCACCAGCCCAAATGAAAAACAAATCATCAATATATCTGACATATAATCTTGTTTTAAGGAAACCAGGATGTCTTTTTAAACATCTTTGTTCCCAGTTAGCCATTACTATATTTGCGAAGGCTGGTGCCACCCTAGCCCCCATTGCTACACCTGATGTCTGTTTGTATAATACTTTGTCAAAAGAAAATAAATTGTTGTCAAGCACAATTTCCATTAATGCACATAAGGTGTTGACTCTGTCAGCTGTTAAATCCGTATTGTGTACTAGGTAATCCCTCATGAATTCAACACCTTCATCCTGATTAATGCACGTGTAGAGACTGCGTACGTCTAAAGTGGCAAAATTGACTTCTTCCCATCTGATATCAGCTCTTCCCAGTATTTCCAACAAGTGCCAAGAGTCTCTGAGGAAAAATTCAGCCTTCTGTGCTAATGGATTTAAAATACTATCTAACCAAATGGAGATGTTTTCAGTTTTATACTGTCTAGCCGATACAATAGGCCTAAAAGATAAAACCTCTGAGTTTGTTTGGAGCTTGGGTATTGCGAAAAAGTTGGCCATTTTTGGGTGTTCAACTGTTAAGAAGTCATAGTCCCTCTTATCAATCTCCTCCTGACAAAGCATATCAAACAATATTGTATCTATTCCTCTAAAACTAGTTTTAATGAATTCTGAAGTAACCCTCCTGTAATTACAAGTGTCACTTAACATATCTGTTATGGCAGAATTGTAATCTTGTGTGTTCATGACTACAATCTTGCCACCTTTGTCTGCCTTCATTATTCTGACTTCTGGAGTGTGTGTGAACTGTACCAAAGCTCTATTTTCTGCCTCAGTCAAGTTATTTTTTTCATTAATAACCCCAATCCCCTTGAATTCTGTCTCACACATGCTTTGAAAAACTTGTAGTGTGTTGATTAAAGGGGGATTGTAAGTGCTTGGTCTATCAGGTAATTTTTCTTCATGTCTATTGTCATTGTGAATATCTTTTAAAATGTACTTTAGGTTTAATTTACGTAGAAATAACCTAAAATCCACCAATAACTTGCCAAGTTCAACTTTGTTTGCTCAAAAAGAGGTGGTGATTCCACCTGTTTTGGATAATGAATTTTCACCAAATGTCATACATTTTAGTGATTTTTGTATATCTGAAGATGCTAAGAAAGTTTTGTTGAAAGGTTTCACCTTTATTCCATCTAACAAAGTTGAACTTGGCAAGTTATTGGTGGATTTTAGGTTATTTCTACGTAAATTAAACCTAAAGTACATTTTAAAAGATATTCACAATGACAATAGACATGAAGAAAAATTACCTGGTAGACCAAGCACTTACAATCCCCCTTTAATCAACACACTACAAGTTTTGCAAAGCATGTGTGAGACAGAATTCAAGGGGATTGGGGTTATTAATGAAAAAAATAACTTGACTGAGGCAGAAAATAGAGCTTTGGTACAGTTCACACACACTCCAGAAGTCAGAATAATGAAGGCAGACAAAGGTGGCAAGATTGTAGTCATGAACACACAAGATTACAATTCTGCCATAACAGATATGTTAAGTGACACTTGTAATTACAGGAGGGTTACTTCAGAATTCATTAAAACTAGTTTTAGAGGAATAGATACAATATTGTTTGATATGCTTTGTCAGGAGGAGATTGATAAGAGGGACTATGACTTCTTAACAGTTGAACACCCAAAAATGGCCAACTTTTTCGCAATACCCAAGCTCCAAACAAACTCAGAGGTTTTATCTTTTAGGCCTATTGTATCGGCTAGACAGTATAAAACTGAAAACATCTCCATTTGGTTAGATAGTATTTTAAATCCTTTAGCACAGAAGGCTGAATTTTTCCTCAGAGACTCTTGGCACTTGTTGGAAATACTGGGAAGAGCTGATATCAGATGGGAAGAAGTCAATGTTGCCACTTTAGACGTACGCAGTCTCTACACGAGCATTAATCAGGAAGAAGGTGTTGAATTCATGAGGCATTACCTAGTACACAATAAGGATTTAACAGCTGACAGAGTCAACACCTTATGTGCATTAATGGAAATTGTGCTTGACAACAATTTCTTTTCTTTTGACAAAGTATTATACAAACAGACATCAGGTGTAGCAATGGGGGCTAGGGTGGCACCAGCCTTCGCAAATATAGTAATGGCTAACTGGGAACAAAGATGTTTAAAAAGACATCCTGGTTTCCTTAAAACAAGATTATATGTCAGATATATTGATGATTTGTTTTTCATTTGGGCTGGTGAGAAAAATGAGTTTGATGACATGACAAATGATTTGAACAATACCACTGATTTTTTACATTTCAAACTCAGTGGTTTTGGCAAAGAGATCAATTATCTAGACTTAAATTTAAGGATAGATCCCAGTAGCGGAACAATTCAAAGTAGAATTTATAGAAAATCATGTTTTGCTAATCAGTATTTGCATAAGGACAGCCTCCATCCACAACGCATGAAAAAAGGTGTGATCAAAGGTCAGATGATTAGGCTGAGCAGGTTGACTTCGGATGACAACATCTACAAAGAAGAATTGGTCATACTGAGAAAGATGTTTGTCCAAAGAGGATATAAGACAAATTTGATTAAAAAAATGGAACATGAGGTCACTAAACTCAGGGAGAATGTAGCCAAACCTATTTTGATGTCTATGGTCATTTTAATAGGACCCCCGGTGGATTCAGTAGATAATTATGGAAAGAAACAAAGTGATTTTTACACAGCATTTCCACTACCAATTACCAATGAAATTTGGAACATCAAAAACATCATAGAGAGAAATTGGAAAATCATCATAGGCAATAGAGATTTGGTTAACATAGTGGGGATGAGACCAAAATTCACATATAAAGCAGTAACCAACATCAAGCAGATACTTGAGATCACTGACAAAAAAGCACACAATCAGGTCAGGGATGTTAGCACCAAGAAGGCTACATTTTCATGTAAAGATTGCAGACAGTGCAGATTCATCAGTAATACTTCATTTGCCACTTTAAAACACATGAAAAGGACTTTTTGGGCACGAAAATATTTCAATTGTCACAGTGATCACATAGTTTACCTGGCCTCTTGTGTGTCATGTGACAGTTACTACGTTGGCAAAACAGTTAGGGTTTTGAAGCGTAGAATATATGAACACACATTAGTAATTAAAAATAAGGACAAAAACAATTCTTTGGCAAGACACTCCCTTGTGTGTAGGGATTTCAAAAAGTTTGAATTTTTTGTTTTAGGTTATGTGGAAAAAGGCCTATTTGTGGGAGATCTTAATAACAAACTAGAGCAAAAAGAAACACTATGGCAATTAATCTTAGGGGCAGATTCCCCACCAGGATTAAATGAGGTCATAAATATAAAATGTTTTTTAACATATAGATAGTGTTACACATATGTTTGCAAGTTATGACAGTAATCCATTGTTTAGAATGTCATAATCATTTCTAATATAAATAGTAATGTAGATAGGTACTATTTTTATGGTGTCTAATTTTAAAACTTTTTAGTTCATTTTGTTTATATATTTGATGGTATTAAGACACACAATGTGTAGTTTGAAATCATTAGATGTTTTTAAACATTTTGCAAGCATTGTTACATGAACAACATGATATTGTCATCTGACACTTAATTAGGATCACCAATTCAAAGTGTAACTTTTACTGTTCCAAGGTATTCTAACTTTGGGGAACATACACGAACAGAACATGGTGACACATATCAGTGTGATATACATTTTGCCACTTTCGGGGTGTGTGAAATTGTAGCATTTCTACAGAGAACAGTTTGGTGCAGCGTGTATGCGTGTTCATGTGTGGGTGTGCGTGCACATGCATTACTGGTGCATTTGACATCATTTGAGAGGCAGGTGGAATAGTATGAGTTTTTTTATGTGTTTGGGTCAGTGTGATTGAGTGAATGAGAGTTTTCTTGGGTGTTTGTTCATTGTGTGTGTGTATGAGAGGGGGATCGTTTTCTCATGAGTGTGTTTTGTGTATTTCGTGTGTGTGTGTGTGTGTGTGTGTGTTTGTGTCCGTGTGTGTGTGTGTGTGTGTGTGTGTGTGTGTGTGTGTGTGTGTGTGTGTGTGAGGGTGTGCGTGTTTGTGTGCATGAGTGAGTATGTTGATGCACATGCACACAGTTGGGCACGGGTGCACACACTCACATGTGCATTGTATGGGGATGCGAGAGTTCTGCACATTTATTGTTCAGTACGTGCACTCAACAAAACATTTTTGATCAAACGATGGACAGTCAATACACAGCACACACCATGTAGATGTGCATTAGTTTTAGAACGCTTACACTTATATTTGAGATCCACACTGGTACTCAAATTAAGATCGCTATGGCGAGATACATCGATTTAGCATTAAAGTTCATTTGGAGAAAGAATATTGAAAATTATAAGATCTGTTCTTTTTTAGAAAACTTGTGAAAATATTTATCAAACAATAACATTTAGAATGCCTTATTAAGGAGAAGATTTGTTACAATTGAACAATTAACAAGAATCTAATCATGTCAATTATGATATCATATCCTGTATGTATCTTACAAAAGACACGAGTTTGAGAGGGCTCGTGTCTTTTCTGAAGAAGTTCACATTTAAATTAAAGTGGAAGAAAGCGCTAAAAACGTATTTGTGCCTTTTTTGTGGCCATCACTCAGTTTGCTATTGTGGTTTCATTAGTTTACAAGTATGTGGCTGTATTCTTGCACAGAAGATGCAGTTAGGTCTTTACTCGGGTCCTGAGCTGTATCCAAACAGTGGTTGCCAAAACAAGATATTCATAGTTCTCTCAAATGGAAGGCAACAAGAATGTGGAGTACAATGCTGCATACTCAAAAAGATAACTAACTACACAGCAATCTGAAAGGATGTCTGCAAAAATGTGGCAGCCTTATGGGATTGCAGCTAAGGAAGAGGAAACTACTATGAAGAAAATATCCAGGGAATCCCCATACAAGACCTCCAGCTGATATTCACCTTACAAGTAAGGGGGCAAGATAAGGATGCAAAATTCCATTCCCTTGAGGGTTTGGCCTCAGTATCCAGTATCTGGGAAGGCTCTGGGGAAGGAAAGCTTCAAAAGGAGTGTGATGTTATGAGGTAGTGCCATCTGTGCCAGGGAGAGTAGGGCAGTACATGTGCACATATGCCAGCATAGATAGCTGGAGTTTTGTAAAGAATGTTATGTTATTTGACTATCACACTGATTTGTACAGATGTTTGAGTTAAGAATACATTTGTAAAGTTACTTGTGTTAAATATGCATCAACAGTAGGTCCTGCAGGACAGAAAGAATGTATGCATGTATATTAGGTTGTATTGTTGTAATTGATCAAATGTTTATGTTTTATCAGAGAACCCTGGTAGGGTGGAAAGTTTGAAATTGTGTTATAGCTTTCAGAGGCTGCTACAGATCTTAAGAAAGCCGTGTGTGTATATTGTACAAGAGTCAGATGACCATAGGTGATGTCGTCCTCTAACCAGCATCTGGTTTCTTTGGAACCCTCACAGCAGCACTTTAGAATCTGACAGGAAAGATTTCTGACAGGATTGATATCTTGCATATTCACACAGAGAGAGAGAGAGAGACAGAGAGAGAGAGACATCATCTGGCTTATGGTGTGGTAAGACAGTCAGCACACATTAGCTTGCCTTGCTTTAGTGAGTAGTCAGAGAACAGTAATTCTTTAGTTAGTCAGGGACATTTAGTCAGAATAGTTTAGTCTTGTTTTCTGCATCTGTGAGAAACTATCCAACTGTATTAATTTTTATATCTCTGTTTGAAACTGCTGTTTATTGTATTCAGTATTCTCCTGTTTTCTGTTTCATTATCACTAAATATTGTAATACCTTTTATTGTGTCAGGTCCTTCAGAGAATACTTTTAACATCTTGAGAGTACTTATGCTTGTTTTAGTGACATCGTGGCCACTCTTGAAACCATTGTTGCTTTGTTCACACCCCACCATTTGTATTAGTATGAATTATACACAGTATAAATAGGTCCAGGTCCAAAAAGAGTCCAGCCCCAGGTCTGGAGCATGCTCCTCATCTGCCCTTAAGAGAAATTATTTTTGGTGCAGAGACTTGCATCTGAAAATACTGTGTGAATCCACCTTTGCTCTTAGTGACTGTCCCTCACCAGAGTCAGTGGTGAGGACTGAGTCTCCTTGAGTGCTGGCCTGCAGTAGGGACCCATGACAGGGAGATCCCCTGCCAGGAACAAACAATAGGGAAATACTCACTTCAGGCTTTGTCCCTACTGAATGGTGCACAGCTACAGTTATCCCACTCCACAATGGGGGATCCACAGTGGACCCTGGGAACTATCACCCCTTTAGCCTGATGAGCCTGATCTGCAAAGCCATGGAACTTATCATCATGGAAATTATAAACAATGACATAGGTAACCTTCAAACTCTGGCCCCACCCAGTTTTGGTTCGTGAAAGGCAGATCATGTCTACTAGACCTGATAGACTTTTTTGAAGTAGTCACCAGAGCCATGGATGAGGGTAAAGTGGTCCACACAGCCTATCTAGACCTTGCCAAGGCATTCAACACCATCCCCCACTCTGGAATCATATATAAACTCACTAAACTAGGCATAAATCCCTATCTCACGTGATGGGTTGCCAACTGGCTTACAGACAGAACCCACACTGTGAAAGTAGCCGACTCCAAATCCAGCTCCAGACCAGTGACAAGTGGAGTACTACAGGGTTCAGTCCTGGATCTACTCCTGTTTGGCATCTACTTCTGTGAAGTTCAGGCCAACACAGAGGGTCTATGGCTAACAAAATTTGCAGATGACTGTAAACTGGGAGCCATTATTGAATCCCCAAATGATGTGGACATTCTACCAAAGAGCTTCACTGAGACAGATGACTGGTGTTAAAGGCATGGCCTCCAGCTCAATGCCAAAAAATGCATAATCATCCCCTTTGGAAAAACCCTGTACCCGTGAACTACCACATAAGCGGTAGTCCATTCAACACTGAAAGTGTGATAAGAGACCGAGGGACACAGGTGGACAGTAATCTCTCCTTTGATAATCACATCACTACAGTAGTCAGGAAATCCTTCTACATGGCACACCTCATCACAAAAGGTTTCTCATCCAGAAATCAGGAGGTCATTGTTCCTCCCTACTCATCCCTCATTAGACCTATTATAGAGTACAACGCCCCATTTGGTATGTACCTCACAAGAAATTTACAACTGGAAAGACCACAGAAATACCTCACGAAAAGGATCATGGCCTCAAACAGATGCCCTCTGCAAACCATCTCAAAAAACTCCAGCTGTACTTTGTTGCATATCACCTACTCAGAGGTGATCTCTGCCTAACATAAAAAGTCATGTCAAACCCAGAGCTGTTGGACATGCTACACTTACAGAAATCCCAACCCCTCTGAGCCACATGCTCCAGGGACCTAAACCTTGTCACCACAATAAACAAAACATGCTGGAGGGATAGGTTCCTGTCCCAGAGACTCACCATACTTTGGAACAGACTGCCCATTCATGTCAAGCAGAGCACCTCATTAGCACTCTTTAAGAAAAATATTGATGATTGGATTGGAAATAGGAAATTTACCCCGGGGATCACTTCTGTGGCTCTACTCTACATGGGGACAGGAAAATAATTTTTGGGTGGCATAAGCCAGGGAATCTTTATGGCTAGGCTTGTACAGGCCCTAGGGCTGATAGCCTAGTACCTACCTATGAATCTATGAATAAAGATGCTGCGGTAGCATTGTCGCCTCACAGTAAGACACTGTCCGGTTCGATTCTCAGCTAGACCATCTTCTGCGTGGAGACATGTGTGAATGGGCGTACCTTTGTTGAAGGTTGTGCGTCAGGCCTGCCAAGCCGGTACGTAAAAATCAACTGCCAATCATTAGCGGACCGGAGTTCCGCTGTGGCGACCCCTAACCGGGAAAAGCCAAAAGACACAAACAACATACTCCTCCTAGGTCCATCTCATTTGCTCACTCAACCGAGTACAGTGAGATCATATTTTGATTTCAGACACTACTACTAGTCCCATCTGGTCAGCTCTATCCCAGCTCTATCCCAGTCTAGTGTCATTAGCTCATTCTACCTAATACAGAGAGAACATTTGAGAAGGCCAACCCACTTAGGTCCATAACCTTGAATTATCTTCTGTTTCTCCTTTCTCCCTTTCCACTTTACTAAATTAAAAAAAACAACATTGCTAGAATCTCCTTATGTTCTGACTGAGTGTGCTTCTCAGCTGATAAATATATTTTTTGGCACTTTTTAACTATTCAGAGTTGAATAAAACAATAATTAAATTCAGTTCAGAATACAGTTTGAATAAATTGCATTCATTTAAACTGTATTTGCTTTAATATTGCTACACACTCAAGTGTGCTAGCTTGCACTCACTTGAATTGTTTTTAGTGCTGTTTTACCTGCTTTTCTGTAAAAAAAAAAGTGCTAAGCTTGTTTCCTGTCTTTCCTGTAACTAGTCTAGTCCAGATACAGATTTGCTGTATCCTGGATGGTTTGTAAGCTTCTGAGCCCCCCCCCCCCAAGCCTTTCTGTGTCCGAGGGAAGCCTTCTCGCTTGTCAGTAGGAGTGGTAAGCACTAGGTAGCTTATCTACCACAAGAGAAGTAGTTTCTGGCCCAGAAATTGTAGTTTATTGGCTATTTGGGAAGTTTTTCCATTTCTTTCAACCTTCTGGTCTAAAAGACCCGATACTCACTTTTCCCATCTTTCCTGTAACTAGTCTAGTCCAGATACAGATTTGCTTTATCCAGGACTGTATGTAAGCTTATGAACCCCCGCAAGCCTTTCTGTGTTGGAGGGATGCCTTCTAGCTTATTAGTGGGAGAGGTAAGCACTAGGTAGCCTATTTGCCACAAGAGGAATGGCTTCTGGCTCAGAAATTGTAGTTTATAGGCTGTTTGGCCAGTTTTTCTCTCTCTTTCAACTTTCTGGTTTAAAAGCCCATATTTGTGTTTGTTTCCTGCCTTTGCTGTAACTAGTCTAGTCCAGATACAGATTGCTGTATCTAAGACTATTTGTAAGCTTTTGAGCATTGCCAAAGTCTACTCTTCAATTTTTCCCTTAGAAATGCTAGTTCTCTCCTCTTCTGCCCTTTTACTAGCTTATTAGTCTAGCACTTTACCAGACTTCTTGTAGCAATTATGGTAGCACAAAAAAGTGCTACCAGCACTAAACATTCTACATGGAAACAACTCCAGTATTTATTATTAATGACCACCCCTCCAGGCATGTCTAAAGGTCATTTCCCTGTGCTTTCTCCTATTAACCTGATGAACTTGGGCATCCTGAGGCAATGTAGCAGCTGCATCATGTACACTGATAACCCTCTCCTCTTACCTCCTAACACTCAGACTTGTGAGAGATGCACTTATATATCCAAATTGGAATCCACACACTCTCCAGCCAAGACCAGAATAGCTGGTCATGAGGAGAAGGTCAACACTTGCACCACACCACATGGAACACCTAGCCCACCAGAACACACACCAGTACTGCCTTCACATAAAAACACAAACCACACACCCACCTTCGCAGAGGCTCTCAATAAAAATCTACCCAAACAGCAGAGACCTCCAAGGCAGTAACACACTCGACCACCACAATACAACACTGATTACAAGGCACATAATTCTCCTAAACAGTGTGCCCCTCAACCAAAGCCCCTAAGGCAAAACAGCATACCCAACACACTAGTCATAGGTGATTCGATAGTGAGGCACACTGATGTCCCACTCACTAGGTTGAATAAGGAGAAAGTAACAGTCAGCTGCCCATCAGGTGCCAGGATCTGCCACATAACGCATGCACTCAGGTCCCTCAACAACAGGTACAAATATGACTCTGTCATTGTACATGTAGGTGTTAATGACCTGAGATGTACCTCCCAGGACTACATGAAAAGAAACATGGAGGAGCACTCAGATTATGTAGCCCAGGTGAGTATGACCCTAGCCCTGAGCAGTATCTTACCATCATCCAGAATTATATCACAGTACAAGCAGGAAATTATTGATTTCAACAATTGGCTAAGTTTCTGGTGTCATTCTAAGGGGATCCAGTATCTTTCATCATGGGATGACATGATTGACAGACCCTGATGCTTTGCCAGAGATGGCCTGCATGTGTCACCCCTGGGCTTCTGGATACTGGCCAAAGCTCTTGCCACCTCTATAGTGCCTTTTTTAGGTGGTGTTCCAAAGACAAAATTACCACCATAACAGCTAAAAACAAATGCAATCTGAGGGTCATGCTGCTCAAAGCTAGAAGTCTAAATCTCAAAATGCACTCACTCAAAGCACTCCTTAAAATGGAGAACATCGACATTTGTGCTGTAACAGAGACCTGGTTCAAAGTAGCAGAAAGCACCCCTGCACTACCAGACTATATCTCATTCCACACCTTTCGATCCCAGAACTTGGACTAAAATTCCAAAGGCGGTGGTATTTCCATATTCATAAAGTATGCGCACACCTCCAGATTGGTAGCCCAACATAATGCATCGGAGATACTTCAGGTTCTGCTAACATTGGGTAAGACAGTGATTCAGGTCATAGCTTGCAATAGGTCACCAACCATGTCCCAAGACTCACACTCCATGTTCCTAAGCACCCTGAAGAATATTAGGGTCTAACCTAAACTCTCATACTTCAACTACACCTCCATTAACTGGGAAAACTACTCATGTACCAGTACACTTGCCCAGCATTTCCTGGAATTCATTAATTCCAATGCCCTGGACCAGCTCATTCTTACACCCACTAGAGGTAGCAACATCCTTGACCTGATCATTACTAACATGGGTGACCATTGCTCTACAACAGTAGTCAACTCCTCCCTTGTTAGATCCGACCACAAACTAATCACCTTGGAAATCCACATATCCCACCCCCACCCCCTGCAAATGTAACCACCATGAAAAACTTCTGCAAAACTAAATTTGGGCTCCTAAAAACAGAGGTGGCTAACTTCACGGTACCCATGCAAATGGAGAATAGTTGCATGATTGCTGAATCATACACCAATGCACTGTATGAACACGTACACAAATGCATGGATCTCGCCATACCCAATAGAACCAAGCCGCTCTCCTCAAAAAAAACAAAGCCAATCTGGTGGTCCCCTGCCATAAACAAACTCTACAACAGAAGGAGGAAACTGATGTGGAATAAGTTGACGTCCCAACACTGGAAAAACTCCCTTATCAGCCTCAACAAAAAGTTGAGATCCTTCATGAAATCCTCTAAAGCTAGCTATGGAAACAGAATTGCAGCAGAGAGTAAAGATAGCCACAAGGCCTTCTATAGCTATGTAAAGAACCTCCACGGCAATACCCAGATTTGCTCTGAGCTACTGCACAATGGTTCCTCCTATACCGAGCCAACAGACATTCCCAATATACTGGCTGACAGATTCAATGCCAACTTTACCCCCCCCAAAGGCCCAATCACAATACCAGTAGATTGCCAGGCACCCAGTATTACTGCTGCATAGGTTAAAACAGCATTGTCCAAGGCCAAGAATACAGCTTCTATGGGACCTGACAATATCTCTGGCTGTGTTCTGCATGAACTACAAAGTGAACTGGCACCTCACCTGTGTGCCCTGTTCAATCACAGCCTCACCTCAGGCTTTGTACCTACTGAATGGCGTAGTGCTAAAGTCATCCCTCTCCACAAAGGATGAGTGACTACAGACCCTGGGAACTATGCCCCATTAGCCTGATGTGTCTGATATGCAAAGCTGTGGAACACATTATCATGTACCTAATAAACAAGGATATAGGGAATCTCCAAACTCTGGATCCCACACAGTTTGGTTTTGTGAAGGGTAGATCATGCCTGCTCAGCTTGGTTGACTACTTTGAGTCAGTCACCAGAGCTGTGGATGAAGGCAAGGTGGTTCATACAGCCTACCTTGATCTGGCCAAGGCCTTTGATACCATTCTCCACTCAGGAATCATAGAAAAACTCACTAAGCTAGGCATCAGCCCATATATCACTAGGTGGGTTGCAAACTGGCTCACAGATAGAGCCCACAGTGTGAAAGTAGCTTACTCCAAGTCAGACTGCCAAACATTCATGAGTGTAGTCCCACATGGTTCAGTCCTGGGTCCTCTCCTGTTTGATATATACTTCTCTGAAATCCAGGCCAACACGAAGGGACTCTGGCTGACAAATTTCACAGACGATTGCAAGTTGGGAGCTATTTTTAACTCCCCATGTGATGCTGACATCCTACAGAAAGGCCTCACTGAGACCAACGATTGGTGTCAGAACCATGGCCTTAAGCTCAATGCTAAAAAACGTGTTGTCATCCCCTTTGGGAAAAACCCGGTTCCCATGAATTACCACAACAATGGTAGTCCACTTAACACAGAAGACATAAGAGATCTGGGAACACAGGTTGACAGTAACCTCTCTTTTGTGGTCAGAAAGTCCTTCTATGTGGCACATCTCATTACTAAGCATTTTGCATAAGGAAGAAAGAAGTCATTGTCTCCCTCTATTCTTCTCTCATTAGGCCAGTCATCGAGTACAATGCTCCATTTGGCATGTATTTCACTATACACCTGCAACAACTGGAGAGGCTGCAAAAGTACCTCACAAACAGGATCCTAGGCCTTAAACACTTGTCCTATATGAATAGACTCAAAAAAACTCTAACTATTCTCTGTCTCATATCACCTACATAGAGGTGAGCTCTGCTTGACTTACAAAGCCATGTCTGAACCAGGTCTGTTAGAAACGCTACATCTAAAGACATCCCAATCCTTCCACACCACATGCTCCAGAGACCTCAACCACATTACCACAATCAACAGAACGTGCTGGAGGGACAGGTTCATAACCCAGAGACTGCCCATGCTATGGAATAGACTTTCCATACATGTCAAACAAAGCACCTTACTGGCCCTCTTCAAGAGAAATCTTGATGAGTGGATGGGAAATAGAAAATTCACCCAGGGATCACTCCAGTGGCTCTACCCGGCTGAGACACTGGGAACTAAGGTTGGGTGGCACGATGCCAGGGTAATCCTATGGGCTAGGCTTGTAAAGCCACCAGGGCCATTAGCCTAGTACACACCTATGAACCTATATCTTAAATGGTGTACACCATCTGGGCTCCATGGAAGAACAGAAAAGAATGAGACCTCAGGAGTTCAGTCAAGGGAGGAGTGCTGCTAATATCAAGAACTAAATAAAACATGCATTCTATTCTGATGAAGAGATGGGAGGGTGGAGAGAACTGACCCCCCCCCCCCCGCCGTGCTCTTTAAAACTGGATATACTGTCTGTCTCAAAAGTTCTACCATGAAGAAATTACTCACAGATGAAAACAGACAAAAGGAAAGAGGACTAGAAGTTTGTGAGGATGGCTGGTAGAGGCCAAACTTGAATTTTAAATGCCTTCTAAATGATTTATCTTACAGCCAAAATAATCCAGGATATCTGCCTCTTCAAACATGAGTTGTGAGTAGACACAATCCCAGGGGTTACCATCTAGGATCGAGAAGGATGTAACATAAAGGCTTGGTCATGCTTCTTGTAAGAAAAATGAAGGAACAAGAAAAGGGGGAAATAATTTCTCCACCACGGAAGGAGTCTTCTTTGTCTTAACGGGATGAAATACCAGAGAATGAGGTCTGACATTCCTGTCTACTTAAAGGGAAAATAATAAAAAGTGAGAGAATCACTAAAGGAAGATGATTTCAACCGGACTATTCTTCACAGGCATACACTCAATTCAGAAGTTCAGGTAGACTGAGACATGTGATCATATGCACACTAGCAGCACTACATGCTGAAAAAGGCCCTTGCCAATTCCTGCACTGGCATCACACAGAAGTATATAAACATGAAATTATCCATCTGTAACTTATGCCTCCAACAGACTCAAACAAGAATCTAATAACACCATTATTAATCCAGATTGTGCTTGCAATTGTTCTTCTAAGTTTAACATTTTTGAACTTATAAAACATGATCAAAGAGGAGGGCAAAGGAAGATCATCATTGAATATATGGAGTTGATTTGACATTGAGGCTATGAGCTCCCTCTTTTCCTGGTTTGAATGATGACATATCCATTAGTAGTGTCTTGAAATTACATGCAGCTAAATTATAAATGCAAATGACATCTGTACATTATATTACATTATATTATATTGTTATATTATATTGTTAACATCATTTTATTTTATTCAGATTCACAAGTATTATATTTTTAACTGAAGTTCATAAATTTTAGAAATGGTTAGAATGTATTTTGTATCATGTGATGTATTTCCTGTATAGAAATGTATGTTAGTACAAGGGCAAGTTTTATGTTCCGATGAAGTCTGTTTGGATTGTGCACTAAACAATCTATAAAATAAATTCTATTAATATTTTGTCAGTGACTGAGCTGGTGTTTGATTGATCAAGGTGGAAAATTGACTGTCGATTGAGATATCTGATAACGCCATCCTGGATGATAGCCCCTGTTGTAGCCTGACCCAAATGATCCTGCTCAATCAAGACTGAACAAATCCTGGAAAAGTCCCAGAAGAAAATTGCTTAGACATGAGTACCACCCATTGATGTCCAAATGGCTCAAGAAGCTTCTCCCTGAGATCAAGGTGAACAAATCCAGGATTGAGCAGATCAGTAAATGGTTGACATTACCATCCCAGAACACTCATTATCACGGTGGGATCCAGGCATGTATTTTTCCCGAGCCTTAAATCTACTGTCTATTTGAATAAAAACAAGCTAAAATGTTTATTAACTCTGGAGATATCCAACAAGACAAGGGCCTAGAGGCCATGCAAAAAGTGGACTTATCTCTTGGAAGACTAGGATTTAACCACTCCTCCAAAGAAGACCTAGTAAAGAAAATATGGACTTCCTCTCAGACGACAAGAGTGACCCTGACAACAGTTCTGTAAGATTTTTCCTTCTGTTATGAAGTGAAGGATTCAGACAAGTTTCTGAATATGTCAAAGAACTGAGAAGAAAAGCATATATCTATACTTGCCTACTCAGAGGTGATCTCTGCCTGACATACAAGGCCATGTCCAATCCAGAACTGATGGACATGCTCCACCTAAAGAAAACCATATCCCTTTGAGCCACACACTCTAGGGATCTAAACCTCACCACAACAATAAATAGAACATGCTGGAGGGATAGATTCTTGTCCCAGAGACTTCCCATGCTTTGGAACAAGATTCCAATCTACATTAGGCAGAGCTCCTCACTAACACTCTTCAGGAGAAACCTTGACGAGTGGATGGGAAACAGAAAGTTTACCCTGGGGATCACTTCACTGGCTCTGCTGGATAGAGGCACAGGGAACTAATCTAAGGGAGTGGCAAAAGCCAACACATTCTGGCTAGGCTGATAAATGCCTTTGGGCAGATAGCCTAGTACCTACCTATGAACCTATATGTGAATGTAGAGATTTTTACTGATTATAACAGGCTTTAAGATCTGACTAGTATAAGGAGTAAAAAGGATTTACAAAGTGGGGAATAACTATACTTATGTAGTCAATGTGTTAGATTAGGGGGAGCTCTGTCATGGGGTCATGGCATGCATGAGTATGGGATCTTTAAAAAAAAATGAGAATTTGGATATGTTGAAGGGATGAACCCAAATCGTAGGATTCGTGAGGGAGGTACATAGGTTCATAGGTAGATACTAGGCTATCAGCCCAAGGGTCTAAGTAAGCCTAGCCAACAAAGTTCCCTGGCTTATGCCACCCAAGAAAGTTATTTTTCTGTGCCCCTGTCAAGCAGAGCCACAGAAGTGATCCCCGGGGTGTATTTCCTATTTCCCATCCACTTAACAAGATTTTTCTTAAAGAGTGCTAATGAGAAACTTTGCTTGACATAGATGGTAGCTTGTTCCCGTGTATAGGAAGTCTATGAAACAGGAATCTATCCCTCCAGCATGTCTTGTTTATTGTGGTGACAAGGTTTAGGTCCCTAGAGCATGTAGCTTGGAGGGATTGGGATTTCTTTAGGTGTAGCATGTCCAACAGCTCTGAATTTGACATAGCTTTATATGTTAGGCAGAGATCACCTCAGAGTAGGCGATATGATATGGAGTAAAGCTGGAGTTTTTTGAGACGGTCAGTGTAGGGCATTTGTTTGAGGCCAGTAACCCTCTTTGTGAGGTACTTCTGTGGCCTTTCCAGCTGCTGCAGATGTTTTGTGAGGTACATTTCAAAAGGGGTGTTGTACTCTATAATGGGTCTAATGAGTGTCGAGTAGAGGGGAACAGTGACCTCTTTTTTCCAAGATGAGAACCCTTTTGTGATGAGGTGTGCCATGTAGAAGGATTTCCTGACCACGGTGGCAATGTGATTATTAAAGGAGAGACTACTGTCCACCTGGTTCCTCTTATCACACATTCGGCATTAAGTAGACTGCCGCCTATGTGGTAGTTCATGGGTACAGAGTTTTTACCAAAGGGGATGACAATGCACTTTTTGGCATTGAGCTTGAGGCCATGGCTCTGACACCAGGCATCTGTCTCAGTGAGGCCCTTCTGTAGGATGTCCACATCATTTGGGAGCTCAACTATGGCTCCTAGTTTGCAGTCATCGGCAAACTTTGTTAGCCAAATGCCTTCTGTGTTAGCCTATACATTAGAGAAGTAGATACCAAACAGGAGAGGTCCCAGGACTGAACCCTGTGGTACTCCAGTTGTCACTGGTTTGAAGTCAGATTTGGAGTCTGCAACTTTTACAGTGTGGGTTCTGTCAGTGAGCCAATTGACAACCCATCTTGTGATGTAGGGATTTATACCTAGTTTAGTAAGTTTAGCTATACTGCCAGAATGGGTGATGGTGTCAAAAGCCTTGGCGTAGTCAAGATAGGCTGTGTGAACCACCTTACCCACATCTACAGCTTTGGCGACTGCCTCAAATAAGTCAATCAGGTTCAGCAGGCATAATCTGCCTTTCACAAACCCGAACTGGGTGGGGTCCAGAGTTTGGAGGTTACCAATGTCTTTGTTTATAAGTTCCTTGATGATACATTCCATGGCCTTACAGACCAGGCTCATCAGGTTAATAGGGCGATAGTTCCCAGGATCAGTGGTGGCTCCTCCTTTATGGAGTGGGATAACTGTTGCTGTGTGCCATTCAGTGGGCACAAAGCCTGATGTGAGACTATGATTGAACATGGTGCTTAGGTGGGGAGCTAGTTCATGTAAAACACAGCCTGGGATGTTGTCCAGTCCCATGGATGTTGTGTTTTTGGCTTTAGAGAGTGCCACTTTTACCTGTGTAGTTGTGATTACAGGGACTCTGCATTCTTCCTGTATAGATATGAGCCCTTTAGGGGGTGAGAGGGGGGTAAAGTTAGCACTAAACCTATCTGCCAGGACATTGGCAATATCATTTGGTTCTGTAATTTTCATGCCATTGTGCTGTAACTCAGAGCACATCTGGGTGTGCCATTGAGATTCTTGACATAGCTATAGAATGCTTTGTGGTTGTCCCTAGGATCAGTGTCAATTTTGTTTTTGTAGCTAGCTGTGGAGGATCTTATAAGGGATCTCAGCTACTTACTGAGGCTGACCAGGGAACTCCTCCACTCATGGGATTTTACTCTCTTTTGCAACAGTTTCATCCTTCTGTTTTAGAGTTTGTTTATGGCAGGGAACCACCAGATTTTCTTCCTTTTTTTGGAGGATAGCTTCTTGGTTCTGTTTGGGATAGCATGATCCATACACTTGTGTATGTGCTTATAGAGTGCATCTGTGTAGGATTCAGCAGTCAAAACTGTATTGTCCATCTGTATGTCTTAAAAAGCATGAAGTTGGCTTTGGAGAAATTTTTTACCATGATTTCCTTAATGGAGGGTGGGGGCGGGATGTGGATATCTAGGATGATTAGCTTATGGTCGGAGTAGTTGACATCAGCTGTGGAACACCGGTCACTCATGTTAGTAATGACTAGGTCTAGGATATTGTTGACCATGGTGGGGGTGTGGATAAGTTGATCCAAGGCATTGGAATTTATGACTTCCAGAAAGTGTTGCGCGAAGGAGTTGGTACATTAGTAGTTTTCCGAGTTAATGGTGTGGTAGTTGATATAGCCCATTATTAGGATGTTTGGTTGAACCCTAATATTTTCCAGTATATCACGAAAAAAGGAGTGGGAATCCTGGGGCATGGTGGGGGATCTGTAGCAAGCTACAATTTGAATTGCAGTTTTGCGCAGAGTTAGTTGCCCTTGGATAACCTTGGATGCATTATGCTCAGCAACTAGCCTGGAGGTGTGGATATCATTAATGAATATGGACACACCTCCACCTTTGGTGTTCCAGTCCAGGTTAGGTGGATGAAAAGTGTGGTATGAGTTATAGCCTGGTAATGCAGGTGTGCTCTCTGGAGCCTTGAACCAGGTCTCTGTCACTGCACAGATATCAGTGTTCTCCATTTTAAGGAGTGCCTCAAGAGAGTGCATTTTGAGGTTTAGACTTCTAGCACTGAGTAACATTACCCTCAGTTTTTGCTTGCCTGTTCCCGTTATGTGGTGAATTTGTCATTTGAACCTTGCTTAAAAAGGCACTATATGGGCAGCAAGAGCATTAGCCATTATCCGGAATCCCGGGGGGGGGGGGACTGTCGACCATGTTGATACTGGATTCCCTTAGAATGACACCAGAAGCTTCACCAATTGTTGAAGTCAACCATTTGGTCCTTGTACTGTGGTATCATTCTGGCTAATGGCAGGATGCTACTCAAGGCTAGGGTCATACCTGCCTGGGCTACATGATCGGAGAGCTCTTCCATGTTGCTTTTCATGAAGTCCAGAGAGGTACATGGCAGGTCATTCACACCAACATGGACAATGACAGAGTCATATTTGTACTTGTTGTGGCGTGATCTGAGTGCATGGGTTATGTAGGGGATCCTGACACCTGACAGTAACCTTCTCCTTGTTTAGCCTGGTGAGTGGAACATCAGTGTGCCTGACTATAGAGTCACCTATGACTAGTGTGTTGGGTACATTGTTTTGCCTTATGGGCTGTGGTTAAGTGGCACACTGAGTCTGTAGGCTATGTGTCATTAGGGTTGTGTTGGGGGTGGAGGTTGCTTGCGTTGCTTTGGAGGTCTCTGTTGCTTGAGCAGATTATTATTGAGAGCCTCTGTGAATGTTTTTGTGTTTCTATGTGTGGATTTTGGTGGTGTAGGTTTAGTGGGAATATGCAATGAGTGTGGTGTGGTGCAATAGTTTACCTTCTCCTCTTGACTGTCAAGTTCAGTCTTGGTTGGAGAGAGCTTTACCTCCAGTTTGGCTAGATAAGTGCATCTCTCACAGGTTGTGGTGTTGGGTGGTAGGAGGAGAGGGTTGTCTGTGTACATGAGGCAATTGCTACATTGCCCCAAGATGCCCAGATTCATAAGATTGACAGGAGAGAACACTGGGAGCTGACCCTTGGACATGCCTGAATAAAAAACTACTTTCCTCTAGACAAGTGAGGAAAGTGAGTATAAGAGCTGTTTTTCTCTAAGCAAGTGAGGAAAGTAAGTACAGAAACTGTTTTCCTCTAGGTAAATAGGAAGGTTGAGTGCTGTAGTAATTTGTAGCTTATTTAGTGCTAACAAGTTCTGAACAAGTGCTGAGCATGAATAAGCAAATTCAAGTGCTAAAAATAAGAATCTGTACCTGGATCTTGTGGTAGATAGGCTACCTAGTTCTTATCACTACCACTGATAAGCTAGAATGCTTCTCTCCAATGCAGCAAGGCTTGGGGGGCTCAGAAGCTTACAAACAGTCCTGGTTACAGAAAATCTGTATCTGGACTAGACTAGTTACAGGAAAAATAGGAAACAAGTGCAAATGTGGGCTTTTAAACCAGAAAGTTGAAAGAGATGGAAAAACTGCCAAAATGGCCAAAAAACTACAATTTCTGGGCGAGAAACCACACCTGTGGTAGATAGGCTACCTAGTGCTTACCACTCCCACTGATAAGCTAGAAGGCTTCTTTCCAACACAGAAAGACTTGGGAGGGCTCAGAAGCTTACACGCAGTCCTGGATAAAGCAAATCTGTATCTGGACTAGACTAGTTACAGGAAAGGTGGGAAACAAGTGCAAATGCAGGCTTTTAAACCAGAAGGTTGCAAGAGATGGACAAACTGCCCAAACAGCCAATAAACTACAATTTCTGGGCCAGAAACCACTCTTGTGGTAGATAGGCTACCTAGTGCTTACCACTCCCACTAATAAGCTAGAAGGCTTCCCTCCAACACAGAGAGGCTACGGGTGCTCAGAAGCTTACAAACAGTCATGGATACAGCAAATCTGTATCTGGACTAGACTAGTTACAGGAAAGGTGGGAAACAAGTGAAAACATGGGCTTTTAAACCAGAACGTTGAAAGAGATGGAGAAACTGCCAAATGGCCAATAAACTGCAATTTCTGGGCCAGAAACCATGCTTGTGGTAGATAGGCTACCTAGTGCTTACCACTCCCACTGATAAGCTAGAAGGCTTCCCTCCAACACAGAAAGGCATGGGGGGCTCAGAAGCTTACAAACAGTCTTGGTTACAGCAGAACTGTATCTGGACTAGACTAGTTACAGGAAAGGCAGGAACAAGCTTAGATTTTGTTTTTGAAAAGTGGAAAGGGAGAAAGGAGAATCAGGAGAAAATTCAAAATTTAGGACCTAAGTGGCTTGCCCTTCACAAATGTTCTTTCTGTATTAGGTAGAGTAAGCTAGTGACACTAGACTGGAATAGAGCTGGGATAGAGCTGAACAGATGGGACTGGTAGGAGTGTCTGAAGTTAAAATATGATCTCACTCTACTCAGTTGAGTGAGAAAATGAGATAGACCCAGGAGTGTTCAAACACAACTTTACAAGAGGGGCAGGCAATTCCAAAGCCACCAAGATTAATACCAAAACAAGAACAGACAGGGCGAGCGATAAACTAATTACAGAGACAGAGAGAGACCACAGTATTCTATGAAACAATTAAATAGAAAAATAAATAACTACATCGAGACACCGACACAATATTCAATTAAACAATTAGAGAGAAAAATGAAATGCAGTACAATCTTTAACACTGCAAGTTTGTACTTAGCTCAGCTAGTAATGCAGTTAATTGTAGGTATGCTAGGTTATTAGTTACATCAAATGCCAGTCAAGGAATTTCTGTTACTTATTACAGAGGGAACAGAAAGTCTAGCCATAACTATACATACTACCAATTGCGAAAAACTGATGACTTTTTGCATGCACTTGTACTCATTTCATTCCTGAACTTGGCTTCCGAGATATAGTGGACTAAGTGTGGGGGACAAAATAAAAAAGAAAAATTGTCCTGGATGGCATTATGGGCTAAAAGGGTAAGCACTAGAATTAATCAAACTGCAACAAGATTTAAAGGCTTGAGTCAAGTAATCTAACTTTTTGGGTAGATAAATCAGTAGAAGCATTACTGTAGACTGGGCACTTAAAGGCCTACCTTATGCCATCCATTTAGCTATTATAGTACATTGGTCATAAATTGGTAGAACATTGCTCTAGACAGGACACTTAAGGGCCTAATTCAAGTTATCCACTTAACTATAGATCATAAATTAGTAAAAACATTACTGAACACTGGACATATGCAAGTGCTACTAATTATAAGGATTACTAAAATGAGGTTTGAAATTCTGAGTGATAATTTCTGAAACTGTTGCCCTTTTAAGAACCAGCTAGTGAATCTTTCACTCAAACTTTTGTTTTCAGTGAGTACGATGGTCATCTTCAGCATGAACATTGCTAATTGTTAATGTGAAATACTTTATCATGTTTTGAAAATGTATAATCCTGCAGAAAAAGCACAGTGCCAAAACTGAATCTCCAAAGGGCATAAAATACTGACTGTGAGGGGGAAATGTATCTCAAATCCTCTGTGTACTAGTTGGAGTTTACTCATGAGTTATTATTCTTACCACTGACTCACTACAATTTTTGAGGCAAAAAAAAATAATAGTTACTATCAATTAAAAAAGTAATTGCTACCAATCAGAATTTCAGTTTAAATTAGGTTTCAGAATTGTCTGTTTAAAATGTTTTAATATTCCCATCAACATATAAACCAGTATAGCATTTCTATAAGATTTTTTCAGACAACTTTTAATAAATAAATAAATAAATGAATAAATAAATATGCTCTGAAAATAATATTATGGATAAAAAAACACCAGTTCCAGGCAGATCACCCTTAAGATGAGGTATAAATGGTACTTGTTAATAATTTTGTATATTCTGAGTGAGACTATTATAGACAAATGACAGGGAGCTATGAGAGCAGCAGCTGCCCCAAGTTTTGCTAACATTATTTTAAAGGATTGGGAAAATAAATACATTTTTAATAGTTTTTTGTTGATTTTATTTTATCTTATTTCTGATACCTGGATGCCATATTCATGTTATAGAAAGGGACACTGGATAAATTACTAGAATTTTATTAATGTATGAACAGTATTACTGTTTTTTTTTTAAATTTATCATGAATTGTAATTATTTTAAAATAAATTATTTGGGGTTTGCATTTAGTAAGGATTATGATAAAAAAGGTTTTAAATCCAACATTTTTAGGAAGGCTACCTGGTAATATAGTTATTTGTATTTACCGGTGCACCCCATGTGGCAAAAGAGGAATCTACTGAAAGGCCAGTTTGTGAGGCTGAGTTGGATGACATCAGAGGATAAAGATTTTGAAATCAGGGTGGAGCATCTGAATAAACTGTTTAGAGATAGAGGCTATACATGGGATTTTTATTTGAAAGGGTGGCTGATGTGGTCTTAAAAAACAGAGAAGAAAGGTTTTGTCTGATTTTAAAAGTGAATGGGTATATGAACATTATTTAAAAAAGAATGATTATTTTAAAACTGCACTAATATTAAATTATAATGGTACTAATGACACTGTTAACAATATTATTAAAATGAATTGGAATAGGGTGTTTGGTGGTTTTAATTTGCTGGACTGCATTGGAGCTGCATCAAAATGTCTATTTAAGAGAGGGAGGAATTTGAAGAGTTTTATGGAAAGGAAAAATATCAAAAAGAAAGGAATAGGCAGTGATAAAGTGTCTAAATGTGAGGCATGTATGCAATGTATATTTATATTTGAGGGAAGGAACATAGTCAATGAAAATTACCCAAGAGTTATTGATTGTAATGGGAGATATAATTGCAATAGAAAGTAGGTAATCTACACTGCATAGTATCTTACCTGTGAAGGTTTCTACATGGGTAAAACAGAAAGAGCACTAAAAACTATAATTAATGAACATACATATTCAGTTTTGAAGGAGGATATTAAAAATGCCCTATATAAGCAAACTTTAAGTTGTAAGAATTGTAAAAAGTTTCTGTTTTTTTATTTTCGAGAGTCCCTCAAAATATGAGGGGGGGGGTAAGGAAGCCTACCATGAGAAGAAGGTGGTGGTATGGCAATTGAAATTAAATGCAATGGAAAGCCCAGGTATTAATGAGAAAGTTTCCATTAACAATATTTTGGTATTGAAATCAGGGTAATTTATAGAAATGGGTATGCTGTATGAGTGGTACCTTTAAATGGTAAACATATTTTTGTGTCTGTGATTTTTAATGCTTATTTCGTAGGGGATGCCACCCAACGGTGTAAACCATGGCTCTATATGATTGTCACTGGTGAAGTGACACCCTGATCTCATGTGCAAAAAAAAAAAAAAATGTATAAAAGGGGTTGTGGTTAGATGGATGGATGGATGGATGGATATGACAATAATTATAGGGATTTACAGTAGTTATGTAATAACAGTAATAATATATAATAGTAAGTAAGTACATGATGTAGTTTCTGCAGAAACTGATCACTTAATGTTAATTATGAATGCTTTGCTGGGATAGGATAATTAGAAAATGGGTTTTTGGGTAAATGAGTATTATTTGAACTGTTCTGGTGAAGTTCACTAGTAATGTGAATAAAAGTGCTTAACTATTATGTAACGAACGACTTTGGAGTGGATTATTAAAGCATTTTTCATTTCCTGTGGCTTTTCCCCACAGGATGTATTCTCAGTATTGGTTTTGGTTTCAACCTGTGGTGATTTTCTTGTGTTTTTAAATAAATAAACAAGTGTCAAACACAGTCCTGTTCCTAAACATTCTTTTGAGTTGCTTACCAGTAACCCACAGGGGCTGACATTTTTTGTTCCACCCTAGTGGGAACCGAGACATCTAAGACAAAAGTATGTTTCAGAGACTCTCTTCTACTTAAAGGGCTTAATAACAAGATAATTTGGCAAAACTGTTTTGAGGAATAGGTGTCAATGATGGATTAGTCTGTTGATAAAACCCAATATGACAATGCGACTTTAAGACTTCCTTATGTACGGATAATTAAATATAGATTGCATTATAAAACAACAGCTTTTGAAATGAAAAATTATAAGTTTCTTGAAAGCAAAAGCAACTGAGATACCAAAATGTAATTAATGTTGTATTTGTGAGGAATTAATGATGCAATAAAATGTGAATCAGTGGATTTGTCTCCTGGAGACTTTTAGATTGGTTTGTCATTACATTTTGTTATGAATCCTTGACTCCAGTGCAATTCTGGCTTCTGAATATTTCAAAATGTTTTTCTTAGGCAATGATTCTCCTGTTTAGTTGTATAGATTCACAAGAGCTTAATAGACTATTCACGTTTGAGCATCTTTCAAGCCCATCCTTACATTCCTGCGGTAGTTCTTATCCCTTATAGTTTTGTATGAAAAATCCAGAGACAGTCAAGGAAAGGATATGTTCGGGCATTTACTTTTTTTCCCCAAGCAGTGATCCTAACTTCATTTGAATAGAGTTAGAGCAGTACTTTATTTATGTGAAGTGGAAAATGGCTCTATAGAAGTGGAATTATTTGTGATACATAGTTATCTCTGCAACACATCCTATTTATGCAGCTAAAGACAATGAGATACCTTGATTGAGTATTTATGCAACCATTGGACATGCAAGTCTGTAAAAGGTCTGACAGAATGGGTTCTGTTGAGGCTCTAAAAATGAAGAAGTCATCTCTTAGTAGCCTAAATGATACCAAAAAAAATCTGAGATGCACACTTTTATGATTTAAGCCCTTAATTTGTATATTTAGAAAGTACTGTGGTCATTCTCGTAGTGAGAACTGCTTGGACAGGTACATACTGGATGGGGTATTATATTTATTGATTATTTTAATGAAAGCCAAGCAGAGTGGAATGATTGCATCCTTGGACCTGGATGCCATACTTTTAGATATAAGCTGTGTGATGAAAAAGGAACTTCCTTACAATAGTGGATGCATAGTGATCAAAAGAGTTTGTTATTGACATAGGTTCCTAGATCCCTGAGTACAGGATCAACTTTCTGGGGTGTGTTGTTAATATGATAGTTACAAGTTAAGTCATGCTCGCTGAAAAACACAGTTATACACTTCTTGGCATTTAGATTTAGTCCACATTTTTAACACCAACTATTTGTTTGGGACAGGCCTGGATGCAGGACACTGGTTTCCTCTGGGGAGTTTATGATGGCACCAAGTTTGCAGTCATAAACTTGGTCAGCTGCAAGCATTCAACATTACCTTTGAACTCTAAGAAATATGTACCAAAGAGGAGTGACCCAAGGCCTAAGCACTTGGGTACACTGCAAGTGACAGGTAATTTGGAGTAGGTAGAATTTCCCACTATAATATCCTGGGCTCTGTTTGTGAGCCAATTTGCTATCTACTGAGGTACGCAGAGATTTAAATTTAACTGGGAGAGTTTATCTACAATGTCTGAATATGGGATGGTGTTTAACATCTTTGCAAGTTATAGATGTGTGATGTGTACTGATTTGCACTCATCCATTTCATCAGTAACATTCTCAAAAAAGTTGGTCAAGTTTAGTAGGCAAACTCTGTTCTTAATGAATCCAGACTGTCTTGGGTCTAGAACTTGTAGTTGCCTATGTCATTATTTATTAATTACATAGTGATAATTTCCATGGCATTTCAGATGAGACTAGTTGGGCTTCTAGGTCTATAATTACCTGGGTCCATTGATGCTGCACCTTTGTGCAAGGGGATTAAGTGTAGCTATCCTTCATTTATCTGGCATGAAACATGTTTAGAGGCTGATATTGAATAGCCTCTGTAGAGGGTTTGACAAGGCTTCCTTTAGGCTTAGCAGTAGGCAACCTAGTATGTTATCAGGCACATGGAAGTAGTGTTCTTGGCCTGGGATAGTGTCTTGAAGACTTTTTCTTGGGAGATTTGAGGGGGAGGAGGTATTGTTGCAGGTCTGTGATCTGGGAACATGGTGGGGGTGAAGATTAAGACAAATTTTTCCACTAGTGCATTGGCTATGTGCCTGTCTGAGTATGTGACATCATTTTCTACTAGCTCCACACAGTGTCATACATTATTTCTGAGATTTCAAACATAGTTAAAGAAGGTTTCTGGTTATCTCTTGCCTTGGTGGATTTTTTTTTTTTACTTCATATATGGTTTTGGTTGATATGATCAGGATCCAATTGAGTTAGCAAGAGTGTTCTTAGTATCTTGAAAATTAAATTTCATTTTACATGCAATTAGTTTTTTTTTCTTATAGATATATCTATCTATATATATATATATATATATATATATATATATATATATATATATATATAAATCTATACACACACACACATTTACTAATGCAAGAATATGCTACAGCATTTAGTTTAAGAAGCAGTTTATAATGTCAAAACTTGGATGGAAAAATGGAATTATGCTTAGCAGAGCTTTGTGGATAAGATATGACCATAATTCCTGACATGGCTTATGCTACAAGGATAGCAGCACATAATTATATAGAAAGGTATGAAGACATTAGAAGAGTCAAATGAGAGTAGATACAGGAAATGATACCATGGGGAGAAGACAAAGCAAAGGTGAAAGATGCATGTAGAAGTAAGAGGAGTAGAAAGGAGAAATGTGAGACATACAAAAAGAAGAGGAAAGTAAGATGAATGAGAGGCAATATGTAAGAGGATGACAAGATGAGATAAGGGGGGATGAAATAGGCTAAAGGTCTGTGTGTGAAAGAGTTGCAAGGGTCATGTAAAGTGACCTGAGTGAGTGCAGCTGCACTTTGCTTGGGTAAGAAAGTGTTCCTTGAGATGTTCTCTGAAGTCTGAGTACTTTTTGACATCTCGGATTGAGAGAGGAATGGAGTCCCATAGTTTTGGTGCTAGAGGAAGAATGCACATTCAGTGCAATAAAGTTTTATTTTTTGGAGTTAGTAGGGTGGGTTTAGACTGAGAAATGTCTCTGAGATTATATGTACGGATTTTGTTGAAAAGTTTATGATTGAGAGGGGATGATGTGTCAGGAGAAAGGGCTTTGTGAAGTAGTGATCCTAGTATGAGACTGATATGTTGGGAGCCATTTAGCTTTGGTGAGAGTTAGGCAGTGATGTTTATTATTGGAGGAGTTAGTAAAGATCTGTCTGATTTTATTGGAGATGGTTTGTAAGGTGGTGGCATTATTCTTTGAAGCTGCAACTAAAATGGGTAGTCCATATTCGAGTTGATATAAGAGTATTCCTTTGCTATGGCAGCTTTGGCTGGTTTTAACAGAAGACATGATAGTGTGTTCATCCAGAAAAGTAGTGTGTTGATCTTTTAGTGTGTGTTTTTAATGTGTAATTGCAATTTAATAGACTTGTCTAGCCAAATGTTAACGTATTTGAAGGGTGTGCTAGTTTTTCGTGGTGGTACTGTTAACATCTTTAATATTAAGGAATCTGGATACTTTGGCTTTTTTTGGTTGACCCAAGTAGCATTGATTTTGTTTTGAGGGATTGAGTATAAGTTTCTCGTCTATTAACCACTGGTTGAGGGTTTGGATGTCACCTTGGAGTTGCATTTGTATAACAGAGTGGCATTTGTTTGACCTGTAGATTACCATGCCATCTGCATAAAGAATTAGAGGTATCTGAGGATGATCAGATGAGAGTTTGTTGATAAATATGGAAAACAAGAGAGAGGCTAAAGTGGAACCCAGTTATACTCCATTCATAAGAGGAGCTATTTCAGAGGTGGTGATGCTTACTTTCACCTTGAAGGATCAATTTGTGAGGAGGTCTACAAACCAAGACTTTGCATTGTCACTAATGCCTATTTCAGTTAATTTGTCAAATAGTAAGTTATGCTCAGTTAGATGAAAGGCTTTTGTGAGGTCAATAAAGACAGTTCCTATCAGGTTGCCTTTGTCCATATTAGACAGCATTTCATCTGTGAAGGAGTAGAGAGCTGTTATGGTGCTACAGCCAATCTAGAATTCATATTGCTTCCTGGATAGAAGATAGTATTGATGTAAATAAGCAGTAATTTGGTTGTAAATATTTTTTTCTAGTATTTTACCTAAAGTAGGAAGTATTGAGATAGGACAGTTTTGCAAAACAGTAGTTGGCTTGTGTAGTGTTGGAATAGAAGTGACTATTACGGTGTTCCATCTGAAGTATTATCCTATTAATTAAGTAGAGGTGTATACGTAAATGGGATAATGGGAAATTAAGTCCTTAGAAAGGTGAATGAACCAAGGGTGCTAGGTTATCTGAGCCTTGGGGAGTATGCATTTGTATTTTGTCCAATTGTGTTTCAGTCTCTTTGGTTATAATCTCTTAGAAGTGGAATAGTGGAATGTAAAGGGGGGTGGCTGTTGGGATGGTAGTTCATATTGTTGATGTGTGTCAGGTTGCCAAACTCACTGAGGAAGTCAGTGCATGAGAGTTTGTATGTTGCAGTGTTAGAGGCATTTAGGTGAGTGGAATTGTATAGCATTTTTTGACTAATCGACAGGCTGATTTCTCTCCAGAATCTTTTAGGTTTGGCTAAAAGTGAGATTTGCTTGTTTTAGTAGTGGTTGTTTTTGACTATGTTATATGCATAATTGTAGTACAGGGACTTGAGTGCTTTTGAGATATGGTTAATCCTGACACCTGACAGGCAATTGAAAATGACCTCCTCTTTTGCACAGCCTGGTGAGTGGAGCATTGATGTGTCTCACTATGAAGTCACCTATGACTAGGTTATTTGACTGTGTGGAGGTTTTTCTTATAGGCTTTTTAACTGAATCAGTGTGAGTTTTATATGTATATTCCATGGTGTGGAGGGCACTGCCTTTGTTGTGACTTTGTGAAGTTTATGTGGATATTTGTTTTTATGGTTACATTTAGGAGGCCTTTGTGGTTTAGGTAGGTTCCTTTTAAGAGCCTCAGCATACGTATGTTTATTTGATTGGTCTGAGAACTGTGTGATTGGTTTAGTGTGATATTGTGTGGTGCTAACAACCTGTTTGTTATTGTAGTGTTTTTGTGTAGAAGCTTTGTCTCCAATAGCATCACATATTTGCATTTCTTGTACACTGTGCCAGCTTGTTTACGTAGTAGGTGGAGTGAAACTGAGACAATTTTAACCAAGCTGGCACACACAGATTTGAAAGTGCAAATCCATGGTTTTCAGATGCTTACTAAGGTAGGCTAAAGGGGGAAATATTGCCTATGAGGTCTGGAATAGATTTAGTGGAGTGCTTTCTATGAAATGGAACAGTCAAAGTCTGTATACAAAGAGCAGTGTGCTTGTTAGCACAAATAAGATATCCTTCATGCAACAGCTGAGGGAAATGTTTTGGCTTCCAGTCAAGGTATTGACTTGTGGTATACTAGTAAGTTTGGATAAAACAAAATATTTTGAGGATTAGCACCAGGTAGGTAGTAAATAAATTGATTAGACTGACTATGAGATTGGCTTTAGACATGCTGCAGTATAGCAGTGCTTAACTCTATGGTTTATACAACTAAAAAAGTTCCTGCGTCTGTCAAATACAGTGTTACACAGTGCTGTGTGGAGCATTGCCATCTACTGCTAAGGTGACTATAAAGGTGAAACAATCAATACAAAAATAATTAGAACTCCAGCCAATGATGTCTACCACTAAGAAACAGCAGCAAATTATACCCTGCCACCAAATAACCTCTACTGCTCTCAGCAAATTTGCACCTGGAGCAAAAAAAAAAAAAAAAAAACTCAAAACTGAACTGTAATGTAAAATTAAGTTATAAAAATAGAAAGTAGAGTAGAACACTTTATTAGCTAGCTGGAGATGTTATTTAACAAAATGAAGTAGAGGATACTCAGTATAACAAAATGGAGGATCTGTTACCTAGACAAACAAGCAAGCAGTTGTTTCCTTACAACTGTAACCAGAATGACAGGTCAATTGTATATAGCCTTTGTCTTAATCCCTCTATTCTGAAGAAGAATTGTATCTATATTCTTCTAATTTTCAGGAACATGGATGTTCTTCCATGATTTATTAAAAAGGTTAGTTAGTATTCCTTCTCTAAGTTATGTTAAGAATTATAGTGTGAATCCCAAAAGGCTTCATTGTCTTCTTTTTTTGTTTTAATTTCTTTTTGTTTTCTTTTTTTTCCTTGCCAGTATTTGCACGATGTGCTGCTTAGCATAAACATATTTAGCTGTGCTCACCTGGTTTGTGAGAAGTGCAGCAGGACACAAACTGGAGGAATTGACCACCCAGGTTGTAGACAAGACCCAGACCACTACACATAGATTGGATGCATTCAGTTAATAATATTGTGTGGCACACAAATATGGTAAGCAGCGTTGCATTATGATTAGCAATGAGAACCTTACAATAACTACTAAGATAGCAGATATTATCCCACTAATCCTGTGGCAGCAGATGTCAAGTGTAGGTGTGGAGTGGAGATGGTCCAGAATTCTAGTACAGGGTGTGCAAATTTTGTTTTACACTTGAAAGAATACAGATTATAGCAATTAATTGCAACATACACAACTATTTTCTCAATCTTCTTGTGACAATAGCTGAAGTGCAGGAGAACCATAGACATGGTCCATTTGAGTAGCACATATACACAAGTGCCTGTATATCAAATAATCTTGACATTGCAGTGCTTGCCACTGTTGTGCACCTCTTAACATCACCAAACACTGATCAGCACTGTGCACTCTCTCCTACTGTGTTTGCATGATGGTAAGTGATATACAATGTTTTCAAATGTTGCAAAACCAATATTTGCTCACTCTCAGTACGCGTGAGATGTGCAATAGATGGGAAACAGCATATAAAAGGCAATTGGTCAGAAATGCTCAATAGACATTAAGCTTGAACTATGGCATGCATGTCTGGAGTTGCTGGACAGGGTGTGTGCTTTCAGATGCAATGCTGGAGTGTCCAGAAGTCCAAGATTTTTGCTGTACTCCTAGTTAAGAAGCATGGGCCCAGGTTGCTGCAGCAGGACTATTCAGGCTCAGAATATAAGCCTGAAGCCTGGAGTAGTGTTGCCAGGGCCTTAACCAGTGTGACAGGTATCCCTCACACATCATTTTGATGACCTCAGGAGGAGGAAGGGGACACCCTACAGATGTGTAAGTATCAATTTCAGAGAGTAATTGTAAGAGTTACAAGCTGAATATAGTCAAGACTGGTATTCATAATGGTGTTCTGTTTTTTTCCACATCTGGTGAGGAGAGAGACTCGAATGTTCAATCCAAAGAAACATATCTAGTAAAGATGTGAGGAGCATATGGTATGTATTCATCAAAATAGTTGTACACCAGAACACCAGAACACACTGCTCGTACACCAGGATAGGAAAATTAGAATTTAATAAATCCACACAATGTAAAAGTACAGGTTAAGCGCTTTCAACTGTAGTACACAGTCTTCCACAGAACAATGTATTGCACCAAGGTATATCAATTTATACCCATCTAAATAGAATAATAGGATAATAGGATAACTACCTCGGAAAACCGCCAACATTTTTTAAAGGCATATTGTTCTAATATACAACCTGTGTGTGTTGTTAATACTACACATTTCATAGCAAACAGACAATAAATGGATTGTCAAAACACCTGACATGCACATAAAAACAATATGTATCTGTAAAATTATAAAAATAAAAATATAAAAATATATAAAAATATATATCTCTAATATTTTGGTTAGCCATGCTGATGAAGAAATGCATGTATGAAAGTTATGACCATCAACCTACGAAAAATATATATATGTAGATATGTCAAAATAAATACTTTATTGTATTTTTATATCTTATTATGACTGACCGGTGTCACATTTATTCTATACACATTTTGTATAGACACAATCCATATATTGTTGATTTTCAGTCATATCTTGATTTGGAATTACTGATATTATATGATCATTATTTTGACATATCTACATATATATATTTTTCGTAGGTTGATGGTCATAACTTTCATACATGCATTTCTTCATCAGCATGGCTAACCAAAATATTAGAGATATATATTTTTATATATTTTTATATTTTTATTTTTATAATTTTACAGATACATATTGTTTTTATGTGCATGTCAGGTGTTTTGACAATCCAGTTATTGTCTGTTTGCTATGAAATGTGTAGTATTAACAACACACACAGGTTGTATATTAGAACAATATGCCTTTAAAAAATTTTGGCGGTTTTCCGAGGTAGTTATCCTATTATCCTATTATTCTATTTAGATGGGTATAAATTGATATACCTTGGTGCAATACATTGTTCTGAGGAAGACTGTGTACTACAGTTGAAAGCACTTAACCTGTACTTTTACATTGTGTGGATTTATTAAATTCAAATTTTCCTATCCTGGTGTACGAGCAGTGTGTTCTGGTGTTCTGGTGTACATCCATCTGGACTGTGTTATCTAGTTGTTACTATTTCTACGCTTTATTGGCTTCATCAAAATAGTACATTCTCAATAGTATTTTTATAATAATAATAATAATAATAATAATAATAATAATAATAATTTGTTTAGTAATTTTGTAGCATTAAACGTTAAGGACTGTTGGTGTTTAATAGAGTTGTATCAGATTGAGCATGCATATCCCAACTATAGAAGAAACTATGCATGCCTTAGTCTGTAACACAAAGGAATGGCACCATATTCTCAAGTAACAGTGAGTCTACATCTCTAAACTGTAAAATGAAAGTATGCATGCAGTAGTCTGTAGGACAAAAGAACAGTACAGTATTTTAGTGTAGTCCATAACTCTCAACTGTACAGATTTTCACAGAATATACAGATTTTTGTCTCATTATTTTTCTCCATTTTTCATAAAATTCAGATTTTCGGGCAAATTAGTGACAAATCATTAAAGACTGAAGTTAGAAAATAATGACAGACATTTAAGTTTCAGACTTATACCCTTCAGAAAATTCATGCTAATGCAAAACCTGTTATTCTATCAACTTTCTAAGTTTCTAAGAGCAATATGTACAAATTGTTCCTATTTTTGGCCCGTTGTCCCCTTTTATTTATGGCTTTGTCCAGATTTCTTGCTCTAAGAGGTTTCAAGGTATGGTGCAGTCATTAGTTGTGGGTTCAAAAACCACACTTCCCAAATATGCAATACTGTTAGCTTTTTATCTTTATTGGAATGTAACCTCATACCTTTATACCAGTGGCACAAATGTCCTTCTGTAAGCTGTAATCAATATAATTGTAGCAAGCATATGTGCAATACATGCACACATCAAGGATTGGTAGCTACAATCTGTACTGTAGTGTGCCTCTGTTATAAACTGTTTAATCTTAAAAGTAAGGAAGAAACTTGTTAGGAGTTTGTAGTGTTAAAAGTAAAGGTAACAGAATGGAGTCAAATAATTGTATCAATTCTTTGTATGTCATATACGAAATTACTAATGTTCTCCATTTTTTTTCTCACCCTAAACCTTTTCTCTCTTTTCTTTTGTTTATTTTCTTTCTTTCTTTTTTGTGTTCATTTTTTTTTTATTTTTTGTTTTTCCCAAAGCACAGCGTGGTAGGACTGTCCCACTGGATCCCCCACTCCTCTGGCTACAGCACCACTGCCCAGCACATCTGGTGCAGTACCTGGTAGCACCCCCTCTGCTGCCCCTGGACTACCTTGCTTTGGAGGATTGGCCTGTATGTCTCTTGGAGCAGTGGTGGAGGGGGTCAGTTTATCACCCATGACAAGCTTTCAGGAGTGGTGTGTAGGATTGTGCACTGCAGTGTCGATGCACATGGATGCCAGATGGAATGCCTGCTCTTCATCATTATGCAGAACACTAATATGAGGCACAGATGTTGGGCACTGCAGCCAGCTGTGCAGTGAGGTGACACTGATGACAATCCACTGGGTGAGGACTAGATTCTCACTGTCAACCACCTTGACATGCATGGGAATGTGATTTTCCACTCCCTCCCCATCCATGGTGTTCACCCATCTCATGTGTCCTTCACATTCCTTGTCTCTTGTCTTGTTTGTCTTGTCTGTCTGCAATTGCTTCCTTACCTGCCCAACGAACCTCACCCAGACATTCCTACAGTCCTTCCCCACCATTCCTTTCTCACTCATAAAAAAATATATAGGCACTTGTCCTACAAAAAAAAAAAATAGCCTCAAACATAGCTCTCCATTTCACACATGTGTCTTCACACACACATGATTCTTTCCAATTCTCTATACAACAGAATGTGTTGTGGTCACCCCTTTCTCTGGCGGTGACAGTCCAAATTCAGCAAAATCTGTATGTTTAATTCTGGAAGAAATGGATAGCTACATTTTTTTCCTACATCCTTCCTGCACATTCCTGCCTTGCTTTCACTTTGTCCATTCATCTCCTTGCTCCCCATTTCACCACTTTTCTGTCTTCCCATTTAATTTCTTTAAAGAATTATTGTGTGATGGTGAGCGATGCACACCAATGTGCAGCAACTGTAAAAGGCAGCAATATAAGTAAATATATTTAAAGTATCATGCACAGTAAAATTATTACTTCCACCTGCATTCAAACCCAGTACAATCTGCCTCCAACAACAATGTATTAACAGCTGCTGGCACTGAGTCAGTTACCTAGCAGATGTATTTAATACATTTAGTAGTAAGTGACACAGTTTAAGAAATATTTCCCTTTGTACTTCCCCATGCTTGCTATCCATATTACTAATGTTATATCTTCTTCATTAAATTTCTATGATGCAGCATTGTCCAAGCCTCTGTAATGTTTTATAAAGCATTATTGTGTGATACTCGTTTAGTCTTGTACAGCAGTAGTGTGCAATGTTGCACGATGCTACATGATAAACAATGCTACTACAAAATACTTTAATGTATTAACTATAGCTAAACCATTTGCCCCAAAAAGGAACTTATCACTTCATTAAGTGCATTAGTTCCTGCAGCCAGAGATTCAGTAAACAAGCAGGTGTATACAACAGCAGTTAAGTCTGCCATTTGCTAAACAGTCTCTAAAATATACCAGCTAATTAACTGAGTCTGTAGCACCAAATGTTAATCCATTGATACATGTATTTTTTGTTCAGATGGTACTTGGTTCAAATCCAGGTGTATGTTAACAGTGTCAATTTTATGTGTAAATCCAAATTCTGAAGGTGATAGTTGGTATGGAGTGTCTAAAATAGGGCTAGATGGGGTCTATATCAGTTAATCAAAAGCTTAATTGAGCAAATCACTATTTGTCAAACTGCCTTAAATGAAAGCTCAATTAAGCAAACGGTCATTTAAGTGAATTTTTTCTCAAGGAAAAGACATGGTTGGCCATCACTGGGAATTTGCCCTTTTCCCCACTGTAGTGCGATCTCGGAGTTGGTATATTTAGTTTGCAGGGTGTGGGGGGTGTAGCCCCCCCACTTTGCAGAGTTTTAAATGTTTTGTTTGTTACGGTGGGTGGGTGGGCAACTAGGTTTTTTTCCCAAAGAAGGCTTTCACTTAAATGATCGTTCACTTAATTGGGTTCAACAAATAGCAATTCGCTCAGTTAAGCTTCTGATTAAATGATATAGACCTGCTAGATGGTACTGGTTTCCAATCCAGCTATGTAATACTAAGAACTTGTTTTGCCATAGCCCCATGTTAGTGTGTGATGCACAATATCATGCAATCATTCTTTAATGAAAAGAAATGGGTAAGACAGGAAAGTGGTGAAATGGGGAACAAGCAGGGGAATGGACAAAATGAAAGTACGGCAGGAATGTGCATAAAGGATGTAGAAAGAAAACATAGCTATCCATTTCTTCCAGAATAAAACATGAACAAATATGCACATATTTTGCTGAATCTGGACTGCCACCTCCAGAGAGTGGGGTGATCACAACACAATCTGTTCTGTAGAGAATTGGACAGAATCATGTGTGTCATGAAGACACTTGTGCAAAATGGAAATCTATGTGTGGGATGATTTTTATTTTGGGGGGATGATAGGTGCCTATATATCTATATATATATGCATATATATATATATATGTGTGTGTGTGTGTGTGTGTGTATATATATATATATATATATATATATATATATATATACACACACATATATATATATATATATATATATATATATATATATATATATATTTTTTTTTTTTTTTTTTTTTGGAGAGAGATAGAGGAATGTTGTGGAAGGTCTGTAGGAATGTCTGGGTGAGTTAAGGTTGGACAGGTGAGGAAGCAATTGCAGACAGACAAGACAAACAAGACAAGAGACAGTGACAGTGAAGGACACATGAGGTAGGGGAACATCATAGTTGGAGTGAGGGTGGTGACATTGCAAACCCATGGACATCAAGTTGGGTGACAATGAGAATCGAGTCCTCAACCTATGGACTGTCATCACTGTCACCTCACTTCGCCAATGGCTGCATTGTCTGACACCTGTGTCTTCTTGTGTTGTTTAATACAATAGAGAGCAGTGTCTCTAGCCAGTGTAGGAATGTACCAACAGTGCACAACACAATCCTATGCACCATCCCTGGCAGTTTGGCATGGGTGATAAACTCACTCCCTTCGCCATTGCTCCTGAAGGGAGTCACAGGCCTATACTCTGGGGCAGAACTCCCTGAGAAGCCAGGTAGTGCAGGGGCAGCAATGGGGGTTCTACCAGGTTCTGCACCAGATATGATCAGCAGCAGTGCTGTAGCTGGTGGAGTGGGGGCAGTTGGATTCTATGGGACATTCCTATCCTGCTGTGCTGTTGGGAAAAACAAAAAATTAAAACATAAAAAAAGAAAGAAAGTAACAAACACACCAAAAAAGGAGAGAAAGGGGTTAGGGTGAGAGAAAAAAAGGGAGAACATTAGTAACTTCATATGCGACGTACAATGCATTGATACAATTATTTGACTCTATTCTGTTAGCTTTACTTTTAGCACTACAAGCTCCTAATAAATACCTTTGTTTACTGTTAAGACTACCCAGCTCCTAACAGATGCGCAAAATACTCCAGATTGCAGAAAGCAATCATTGATGTGTGCATACATTGCAAATATATGTAGTTCAAATATACTAATTACAGTTTACAGCAAGCCAGTGGTGACACTGCTTTACAACTCTGATGTTATATTGCAATACTGATGAAACCTTAACAGTACCATTTATTTGGGAAGTGTGGAATTTCAAGGCATAACGTATGAGTACACTGTTGTTTTGTCCTTCAGAGTAATGCATGCATAATTCTGTATTACAGTTAAGAAATGAATGCTCAAGTTGATACAACTGTATAAGCAACAACTAATTGTGTTGTAACTTTTAATGCTAAAATAACTCCACTGTTGGGATGCATACATACCACATGTGTCTTTCATCCATGCCAATCTAGAGGCAGGGGTTCTGACATTCATTTCCTGGTCTGTGATGGCTGCGGAAAAAACAGAACACAACAGAATACCATTAAGCATACTAATCCAGACTATATCCAGCTTTTAACTCTGACAAGTAGTCTCTGCAAGCAATACTTACACATCTCTGTGGTGCTCCCAGCACTACATTCCTCGATCCAGTAGTCAAGAGTATCACTCTTCCTTATCCTGAGGTTTCTGTAGTGGTTCCTACATTGTTCACCACTGCAGGGGGTACTGGTAGCACTGGGCAGAGCCTAGGCCAGACTATTCCATGCCTCTGCCTTGTAATCCAAGCCAAGATAATCCTTCTGCAGCATGTTCATTCACTAGGAATCCAACAACGACTTTGGACTCCTGGACACCCCATCTTTGAGCACAGTATCTCAAAATCTCTTCAGGAATGCCAGCCATGCCTATCACAGATCAAGACCAATGTAGAATAATGTTTTCCTGCTAATTGCAGATATAACACTTACCGGGAGTGCACACTTTCTGAATTTGAAACATTTGAAAATGTTGTGCATCACTTACCATTACACAAACATGTTTCATGGGAATGCGTGCTGCTGGGAAATATGTTTGAGGGGTGGCCACTAGTATTAATTGAATATGTCTAGTGTATGTTTCTGGCTGTCTGAGCCCTGTCTGCTACTTACGTGGCCCATTTGTCTGTTTTTTGCAGTGTCGCTCTATGCACAAACAAAATGTGCGTAGCCAAAGCAGTTTGTGCTAAGGGGAAAATTGCACAAACAGTGCTCCCCCCACAAAAAGGAAAAAAGTATAACACGTGGAAAATTATTTAAAATGCAGAAATCAATCTGTGACATACAGAGTATGAGATATGACTACATAGGTCTGGATCCCAACACTCACTGCAATGCACAGTCACAAAATAGGAGGGAGGTCTTATACATCTTTGCCACACAAACACCTTAGCAGCAAATACTCGATATAATTTCTGACACAACCAAGTGCAACTGAATGTACACTGATATCAAGGCATCACCTGTTATTTGTAAATGTATTCTATGTAATATATTTGAATGTAGTGCACTTACTGATTACACAACCAGCTATGATTATTCATTGCAAATATACAGCTGTGTCCTACCTTTCTGTGTTTCTTGGTCATTCATCAGTTATCTGACTTGCACTCAGAGACATGCAGTGTGTAAGCCAGTCTATATCATTTAGGTTAAAATGTATGAGGATATTCACTGGGTCAATATGATATGCAGCTCCTAATTAATGGAATGGATGCTACAAACAAGCATAGACTGCTGTTTTGGGAGTGGAGAACAAAGGTGAGTTCCTGTCATGGAACATCCAAGGGTATAATGTTTTTTCAAGGGGGGGGTGGAGCCAGGCAGAGCCACTATTATGGAACAAACAAAGCTATGTTGCTCTTGTTACTCTCCTTGTTTTGCATCCTGATGGTTTGATGGTTTGAGGGTGGTGAAGCAGGAAACTGCTATGTGTCTTGTTACTTTCAAACTTCTCTGTTATGATTTCCCATTTCAAATGTATGGTGCTAAACTGAGGGCATGCAGTGATCATCATTACTTTGTGGAAGTATCAATATGTAAATCTTTGAGGCCTGAGGCTTACTACTTGCTAATGGACACATACAAGTCAAATAACTCTCTGCTGTCACATGTGTCATTAATTTCCATACAAATCTCCCACCTTGTAGTTGCTTATTGTATCAAGTGATGAAATACAAGAATATGTCAAAATATTATTATGCAAATCAGTACATATTAAGGACTTACCTTGTAAATGGAGCAGTTGGCACAGTGTTAGTGCAGAGCTGACTGTGATGCATGCAGTACACAGCCATACATGGAGGTGTAAAGGGTGTGGCTCTGAGTTGAGGCTGGAAGAGATTGCAGGGTAGCTGTATTGTATCCCTGTCCACCCTGTAGCACTCTGCAATGTCCACGTCATGTATGTTTTGATGTTAATTGTGGACTGACAACTCTTCTCTGTCTTGGCCTAGGCCTGTTGGCAGGAGCAGTGGCATTGCCTGCAGCCTGTAGCACACACAAATGGAGTTAAGCAGCAGCAGCTCCTAACATTCTGTCTGTGTAGACTTTCTGTGACTGTACTCCACTACTTTTGAAATCCACAGGAAGAAACAGCATTGTGTCAAAATGGTTGCTTTATAACTTCTTGAATAGCTCCACCAGATTGGTTGATTAGCATGCAATTCAGCTGCTTATGCTGTAATCAACATCTCTGAAACACAAACACAGTCCATTAATAATCTACTCATTAAAAAGAGGCAAATGTGTAGGTAGACAAACTGATGGTGAGCATAACTGCTACATGTTCAGCAAAGCAAAATATTTCCCAAGCTATCTTTACAGAGGAGTATTGAACTCCATCAGATATGCTCTCATTTCTTTACCTACATAATGCATATGCTGAAATATATTAATGAATAATGTGAATCAAAGCCTTTTTCACTGCTATCTGTATGCATTAGTTAAAAGTGTACTAATGGCATGGCCATGTCTATCAAGCCATTTCAAAGGTACAAATGATTGATAATACATAAAAATAGTAAGCTGTGTGATACATATGTACAAATGTTTCAGGGACAGGTCCTTTGAATACATGTTTGGCATTTTCAAATATGTCTTGTTAGCAAAATGGTTTATTTGCCTATTCTTTAGTGCATGGGGGAAGCAAATATAAGTTATTGTTATGTCACAAACTAGAATGTTGTGTTCTTTTGGGGGGTGGCACAGTTGAGTTACTGCTATGGCACATACAAGGATATGTTGCCCTTGCTACCCTCCTTGTTTTGCATCCTGCCTGTTGTTAATATTTCACATATGTCATATGTGTTATGTTTTTCCAGTGGGTACTACTGACTGTCCACCTTAACTGTTTTATCTGGGAACAGTTACTTTGTAGCTATGTGATGGTCATGTATATTATCATTGTGTTGTGTTTTAGGTCCAAAAATATCATTGAGGCACAGACCCCTCCTTCAGTGGGTCACCCCAATATGCTAGAGAGGCTAAGGATATGGCAGCAAATCATTGCTAACATAAATGCTGTGGGCAACCATGACCGTACTTATGAGCAGGTGTGCCACAAACATGCTCACATCTGCACGGAGGTGTGCAGCTGCTGTTGCGCAAGACCAGAGGCAACTGGGATAGGCCTGCTGCAGAACCACCTCTTACCCCAATGAGGAATTCCTGGCAAATCTTCTGCACAAGAAACTCACAAAAGAGTGGCCCACAATATGTTATTGATGTGGGTGCACCTCCTTCTCAGTCCTAGAAAGAACTTCCAGGTAGGCTTTGTTATATGACCAGTTCAATACTGTTGCATAGTAAAACAATTGAAATAAAAGTTACTTCTGTGTCACATGTGTTTTTTTTTTTGGAGGGGATTGAATATTAATACAGTAATGAACTCAGTTTGGAGTTGTCAGCCACATTGATGTTAAAGTAACGTCAGGAGTAAATATAGTACTGCCTTTCTTACTGTTAAATGTGATGGTGTTGGCCATTCCTCTTGCTTAATTTATTTCAGGACCATCAGGAATCAAGCAAAGTAGGTCTCCTGCAGGTGGTAATCCAAATCAAGTTATTTCAGTACTACACATCAATTTCTAGAAATCTGATGTGTCATTTTAGGCCTGTTGTGTGTATTTCTGTACTGTCTGTAATAGTGGTAGCACTGTTACTTGTTTAGCATATATTGCACCATAGTGGTGCAGGTATTAATGTATGCCTTTGTTTCTTCCTTTTTATAAATCACAATGAGAATAGCAACACAACAAGTTCAAGTTCCAAAAATCCAATACACTTATACGCCAAAAGGTTTAATAGAAGCAAAGCTTTCGGGTTAACCACACTTCATCAGTACATAAAATTGAATGAATCTAAAAGCATTTAAATAGGAACACAATTTCATCACATGATTCAGCCAGCCTAACAATTTTTTCAAACAATTAATTTCTTAAAAAAACAGTATATAAATTCTAAAAATCTATATGTTACCTATAAATATAAGAAATAATACTAAAACTTTCACATGTACATATATATATATCCATACACATCCATATTGCACTTTGAATATTTCATATAACTTACATACTAGATACAGGGAATAATTAATAAAACACAACAATACTACAAGTAATGTAAAAAGTGTTAAAAGTATACATATCTCTCTCTCAGTCACTCAGTTGAGTTAAGGTGTGCTTAAAGCTCGATTGATTAGAACTAGTAAATTGAATACAGAAGATGTAAATTTTGCAATACAGGCAGGTGAAATTATGCAAGATTTTATCCAGCTACATTATCCATTAGAAATTATTGAACACATATACGATGAGATTAAAATGGAAAGAAACAATGAGTATAAACCTGTTTTTAGTGGATCTAATGGATAACTAAGTAATTTGTCAGATAATAGAAATACAATAAGATATGTAACTACATTCAATGCCCATACAAGAGATGTTTGTAATATCATAGAAAAAAAACTGGCTGATAATGTTAGCTTCACCGGAGATTAAAGAGTTGTTAGGAATGAAACCAAGTTTTTCCTTTAGGAGTATGGAGAATCTGAAACAGAAGTTATGTTATAAAGATTTTAAAGAAAGAGAGGAAAAGAGTACTTATTCAAAGAAAAATTTAATGCAAAAATGCCACAATTGTACATGTTGTGGTGATATATTTGATTCTTCAAATATATTTGAACACCCAATAACAAAACAAAAATATGAATTTAAATGTTTAGCTAATTGCAACACCTGTCAAATAGTCTACCTTGTGACTTGCAGTAAATGTAAAAGTTTTTATATAGGTAAGACTATTAGAAAGTTAAAAGAGCGCATAATAGAACATAAATCTGAAATTAGAAGGGAAATCATGACAAATGCACTAAGTAAACATATTAAGGAAAATGAAGGGCATGTGTTTAAATTTAGAGTGATTTGTGAGGTTAACCTTGATTTGAGAGGGGGTGATACTAATAATACTTTAGAACTGAAAGAACTTGAATGGATAATTAGATTAGATGCAGAACAACAACCTGGATTAAATGTAGCGACTATTCTGAAACCAGTTCTTGTCAAAAGACAAAGAGAAAATATTTAGATTCTATTGCATTCTACACTAAACACACCAATAAATTTGACTGAGTGACTGAGAGAGATATGTATACTTTTAACACTTTTTACATTACTTGTAGTATGTTTGTGTTTTATTAATTATTCCCTATATCTATTATGTAAGTTATATGAAATATTTTAAGTGCAATATGGATGTGTATGGATATATATGTACAAGTGAAAGTTTTAGTATTATTTCTTACATTTATAGGTAACATATAGATTTTTAGAATTTATATACTTTTTTTAAAGAAATTAATTGTTTGAAAAAATTGTTAGGCTGGCTGAATCATGTGATGAAATTGTGTTCCTATTTAAATGCTTTTAGATTCATTCAATTTTATGTACTGATGAAGGGTGGTTAACCTGAAAGCTTTGCTTCTATTAAACCTTTTGGCGTATAAGTGTATTGGTTTCTTGCTTTTTATCACAGGTGGTCATGACAATGGGAGTGTGAGCCCTATCCCCTGATGTCAGTGTCTCATCAGACACTGATGATGACGGTGGCAAAACTGAGGCACAGTTGGGGGGTTCAGAGGTTGAATCTGACACAGAGGCTGACATCCAGCCACCCCCTTCTTTTTCCCTGGATAGAGACTTATGCCTACCCAGGCCTCTTTGTCCACAGACATAGGACAGATGGGGGGCGATGACACTGCGAAGGTAAGTATGGCTACTGCATCTTCAGTGCCTTTTGAGTCTGGCCATAGCCAAAGTGTTGGTAAGGTGCTATGCAGGAGGGTTGATGGAGTGCTCAGAGGGTGCCTGCTATCCCTCCTCCACCTGCTGCAGGTGTTTCTTCTCATGTAGCTCAACATATGTTTAGGGCCATCATGGAGGCACAGGTGCATTCAGAAAGGTGGTCCACACTAATGTTCAAGGTCGTGGATATGACACAATCTGACATGCGTGACTACTTCCACTGTGTCACTGATTCCCTGGATTGGATTAATGACACATTGGAATGAGGGGTGTCTGTGATGGACTGAGGGGTGTCTGTTATGGAATGAGCAGTGTCTGGGAAGGAATGTCTGCCAGGAGGGGAATGGCTTCCTTCTGGGCATAGGTCAACCATGACATCCGCTGAGAGTCAATGTTGCTGTTGCTGATCACACTCCCATAGTGGCAGTACTTCTGCTGGTCCATTCAGGAGTGTTCTGTCCACACCCAGATGTGGAAGGCCATGGGGTTGTGGTCCTAGGTGTTCCCGTGAAGGGAGCACATCCAGCAGACATCTGTCATGCTGAGGTAGCAGCACTCCATCTGACCTTGGGCATGGAGGCACTAATGCAACTCCCGGCAGAGCCAGTTCCCATGGTCAGAAGTGACAACAATGAGCTGCCACCTCTACCATGGATGACTCACACCTGTCCAACATACAATGCAGAGCTAACATTGAGCTTGGCTATGTTCATGCAGACTCTCACACACCACTTTCACATGGAGGACCCCTACAGACGCACACACAGCCTGCCTTCCCTTTCTGCCTCATGCACACTGACCAAACTTGTGTGTCAGGCCTAGGCCTCCTACCCCCCCCCCCTCAGCACCATGTGCAAGTAATAACTGTGCCATGTCTTTGTTTTCTCTGTTCTGTATTCAAAGAGATAAAAGCTTTGTGTCTTATGCACAGGGTGCATAGCTATATTAGTGCCTAGTTAGTTAAGCAATTGAGCTTTCACTTAATTCAGTTTGACAAATAGCAATTCACTAAATTAAGCATTCACTGAAATGATATAGACCCAGTATATCTGCATTTGTGTTGTTGAACTGATAATTGTACCTGTCAGTTCTATTTACCTTGCCAAATGATACAGTGGATAGCATCATCATGACAGTACTTTCTAGTATATTCTCTTGTAAGTGTTGTGAAGTCAGGAACTACAGAGTGTGTCATTACTTTATAACTTTTCTCTTTAATGTTTTCCAGAACATATGTATGGTGTACATCATAACACACGCCATCACATTCAGATCTTAGGACTGTCTGACAGCACCGTAGTCAAACTCATCAGAACAGTAATACAGTATAATGCACTTTTTTGCAGGAACCTCACCAGACACATGCAGCAGCTGGACAGACCACAGGCTTTCTCATCAAGATAACAATGGGCCTACTAACCATGACATGATGTATGTGGGTAGATTAAAATACATGTCACTCTCATCTGTCTGGTATCTCAGTATTGCAACTGTTATTCTAAGTCTATTACTTTTGTTTTAAGTATTTAGGTTTCAGGTTAGATGTCTTACATTAAGAACATGTGTAGTCTACACTCTAGTGGGAGGAGAGGGTAGCCTCTGACCTTCTAAGCTGAGAATTGCTGGTTGAATACTTATTGTGGCTGCTGTTCTAAGTCTCTTTGTTATGGTTTAAGCACTTGGCCTCCAAACAAGTTATTTTTTATTATGAAAGTTTGTGGTGTAGATTCTTGTGGCAGGGGGGATAACCTACACCCTTCTAAGATGGGAACTGCTGGTTGAAGACTTACTGTGTCTGTTATTCTGAAAGTGTTTTAGTTCTGGGTTAAACACTTGGGTTCCAGACCACTTATTTCATACTAGGAAGGTTTGTTGTCTGCACACTTGTTAGAAGTATTCTACTGAATTGCTGCTTTATTTAAACTGTTTATTCTTCTGTTGTGATTGCGATTTTCTGCACATTGTATTTTTAGTACTTATGCATTGTATAGCATAGTCTCAAGTCAGGCTTGCTGAATCTACACTGTTTGGCATCATTGGAGCACTAAAACCAGCCATTACATTAAAAAGGCCCTGCTGCACCCTTGTGGCAGAATTGTGCAGCCAAGAACATATCTGACTTGGGAGTTGCTGGAATAAGGCTCACTGTTGGCCTTTCCCTTTTTTTACTTGTTTAAAATAATTTAACTTCACTTGTATCCCAGTGTTGTGTTTTGGGGGGGGGGTTGTACTCAGTTTACCATAGCTGCTCAAAGCTTGCACTGCTGCCCTGCAAGCAACTCAGTTATAAACTGTGAAACATTGACACATTTTTATAAACCTTGCCCTCCATAGAATAGACACATTTTGTTAGTCTTACACCAAAGCCTGGTCCATCTAGCCCACTGCCCACTATTTAATGCAGTATACACCTTCTATAATGGATGGGTAGTTTCCCACCATTTCTCCAGGCAGCCTGATTTTCATGGGAATCTTGAGGCAACAGAGTAATTGCCTCATGTATACTGACAACCAGTTATTGCTGAAATAAACTAATACATGTGAGAGCTGTATCTCTACTATGAATTTAGAATCAGTTCTCTCACATAACAACAAACCAGATATCAAACCCATACCTCTCAACCTCTTAGAGCAAAAAATCTGGACAAAGCCTAAAATGAGGTGGGGGACAAATAGGGACAGATTTCAAATATTGTTCTTACAAACTTAGAAAGTTGATAGAATAATAATAGGTTTTGCATTAGCATGAATTTTCTGAAGGGTGTGGAGTCTTAAACTCAAATATTTGTCATTATTCAATGACTTCAGTCCTCAGCTATTTGCCAGAAATGTACACATTTTAGGAGGAACACACCAAAAATATGAGGCAAAAATCTGGGCATTCTGCAAAAAGCTGTACATTTGACAGGTCTGAACCTGTTGTCAGCACACACAATTCACCTCTTGCACATAAGCTCATAACACATAAACCCACATAGAGAGGTACTCACTAGAAACATAACAATAAAAATAAGAAGACTAAGAGGAAAAGTAGAAAAAGAGATTAGTAATGGAGAAGTCAAAGAAATAGAAATTGAGGTAATGGAACAGCTGCAAAGAGAAGGATTCAGTGTAGAAAATCAAATGCAGAAAGCACCACAACAGGGTAGAGCAATTGATATCCAGGTTAAGGGGAAACAAGTGGAACAGGAACCAACAGGTCAGGCGCCATATCAAGATATTTTGGAGCCTTCCACAGGAAACCAGTATAAAAGTTCACTTGAAGCTAGACAGGAAGGAAAGAAACAGGAAACTGTGGAAACTCTGATGCAGTCAATGTTGAGGAGTGATAGGACAGTGAGTTTCCATATGACAAAACAACAGATAACACAGGATGAAATTGAAGAGAATGTGCCACAAAAAGATGTTATAGAACTTTCTATAGAATCCCCGCAGGAAATGGAAAACAAGGGATGTGCCCTTAGTATGGAAGAAAATAAGTTAAGAGGAGAGTTACTTGATTTAATAGACAAAGACAGATATATCAAGATCAATGAGAGAAATAGACTGCAGAAGGTTAATAAAACCCCAAAGTCAGAAGTTTGATAAAACAAATGAACACAGTAATTAGGACTGTCCATAGAGATCCATGTGATATAACAGAAGTAAACAGAATATATTACTGTGCTGCTAAATTAATAACTGATAACATTCCACCACAGGAACATAAGGTAGCGAGGGAAAAGGGGGGCCGAAAGCGAATACCATCGTGGAAATATTGAACAGAGAAAACAGCTAAGACAAGAAGTGTCATTGTTAGGAGATTATAGAAGAGGGAACAGATCAACAAAAATATTAAGAAAGATAGATGTGATAAAAGCAATGCACGGTACTAGAACAGACCAGGATCTATTATGCACTATGATTTACAAATTTCAAAACAGGCAGAAAGGCAGAAAGACTCAGAAGTTATGAAGATAAACATAACGGAAAAGCACAAAATAAGCAATTTACTGATGACCCAAAAAAGTTTTATAGAGAATTGGGAAATAAGGTAAAAGGAATTGATAGACCGCGGAAAAAAGAGGAAGTAGATACATTTTGGAGAAGTATCTATGAAGATCCTGTGGAACATAACAAATATGCTAAATGGATAGAAGACGTAAAAGAAAGAATAAGAAGTTTAAAGGTACAGGATATGAAATGGGATGAAATAACAGCCAGGGAGATTGAAACAAAGTTGAGAAAAGCCTCTAATTGGAAAACCACAGGCCCAGATGCAGTACCTAACTTTTGGCTTAAAGTATTAATTTTTTTACACGAGGATCTAGCCATGAGTAAGAACTATTTATATGCACACCCCGAACAGACACAACACTGGTTAACAACAGGAAAAACAATGCTCTTACTTAAGAGTGAACCTGCAAGCTACCCTAAAAATTATAGACCAATAACTTGTCTTCCGACAACATATAAACTATACACGGGGAGTGACGCCGACAGAGTTTATAGTCATTTAGAAGAAAACTCAATTATGGCAGTAGAGCAAAAGAGCAATAAAAGAAAGGCATATGGAAAAAAGGATCATTTGTTCTTAAATAAAGTTATAGTGGAGAACTGTAAGAAAGGGAAGAATCTAACTATGGCATGGATTGACTTTAAAGAAGCATTTGATAGTATCCCACATTCATGGATAAAAGAGTGCTTAAAAATGTATAAGGTACACCCTACACTGTTTGATTACATTACAGTAACTGTGAAACAGTGGCAGACCACTTTGCAATTAGGCCATGGTAAAGGACAGATTATTATCCCAGGGATAAAAATCCAAAGGGGGATATTCCAGGGTGACTCCCTGTCACCGTTGCTATTTTGCCTTGCCATTAATCCATTAAGCTGTTTACTTAACAGCTTAGGTCATGGCTATAATTTGGCTTCTAGAAAACAACAGTCTAATGACTTCTCATCTTCTCTTTGTCGATGATTTAAAATTGTATAGCTCATCAGATGAGGAACTGAAAGCAAAGCTGTAGGTTGTCAAAACTTTTTCAGATGATATTGGAATGTCATTTGGTCTTGATAAATGTGCAAAAGCAACCTTTAAAAAAAGAAAATTGCAGCACCAGGAAAACATCAGTTTGGGACAAGAATGTGATATAAAAGAACTTGAGCAAGAGGGGGTGTATAAATACTTGGGAATTGATGAAGGACCAGCAAGAAAACATGAACAAATGTGAATAAAGCTTAGTAAGGAGTACTTTAGAAGACTTAAATTAATCCTGAAAACAGCACTGACAACTAGGAACAAGATCCAAGCTATAAATCAATTTGCTATTCCTGTCTTAACTTAAAGTTTTGGAGTGATTGACTGGCCCCAAAAAGTGTTGGATAGATTAGATATTAAAACAAGAATAATGCTTCATGCTCACCAAATGATTAATAAAAATCAATGTATACCAAGATTATATATTCCCCGTTTTGAAGGAGGGATGGGCCTCCTTGAAATTGATTACATGTATAGATCTGCAATCATGGGACTCCACACATATCTACTGACCTCACAATATCCAAATGTGGTGAAAGTTTTAAAACATGAGGAGAATAAATCTAAGATGACATCTCTGCTTAATTTAGCAGAAGCATATCGACATCAAGCAGGAATGGAAATCAAACCAGAAGTGGATAAAAAACAGGTAGCAACTGAATGTGCTAAAAAGAAAAGAAAGAATATAAGGTGAAGGACCGGATGAGAAGGCAAGAAATGTGGAAAAAACATAAATATAGTTGCAAGTATAGAAAACTTATGGAAGAGCCTCATGTTGCTCAAGAACAAACACAGGAATGGTTAAGGAGAGGTGAATTTACATCAAGAAATGAAAGGTTAATATTGGCAGCCCAAGATAGTGGGCTACATGCACACTGGTTTACTAAGTCCATTGAACATGTGGGAGAAACAGACATATGTAGGTTTTGTGGAACCGAATTGGAAACAGTCACACACTTTATTGCTGGTTGCGACTCTAATGGCATAGGGACTGTGTACTGAAAGGCATAATAATGTGGTGAGATTGTTACACTGGAGATTGTGCAAACATTATGGTATCGAAGTGGCTGAAAAATACTGGAAACGTGAGCCACAGAAAATCATAAAAAATTATGAAGCTTGCATCACATGGGATCACCGAATACCAACAGTCCAAAAGATAGATGCTAGAAAACCGGATATAGTGGTCCAAGAAAAGAAGACAAAAGTGGCATTGATCATTAAAATCGCCACACCTAGTGACTACAGTGTCTTGCGTACAGAGAGACTCAAAGTCATAAAATACCTCGATCTGCAGGCAGAAATGAGAGCCATGTGGAAGAAAGATACCCAGACAGTTTCAATAGTAGTTGGAGCAACTGGTCTTATAAAAAAGAATTTACAATCATATTTAGATATGTTACCAATTCATGTAAAACCGTACGAATTGCAGAAGTAGTCATTATTGGGCACATTGCGGGTGCTGCGAAGAGCAATTTTGTCCAACATCAAAGAGTGAAATAATACTAATTTCATGAACTTTAATCATACTTTGACTTAGGAATGGAGTCAATTCCCATCATGGTATTAGAAACCCAAAAGACTTGGGGAAATTAAAACAGTAGAAACATAACTAAAGATAGGAGACCTGCCAAGCACAAATCTACTGCACACAGTGCAGACCCAATAGAATCTACTACACATAATAATACACACCAGTGTTTCAGCCAATAAACCCTTCAGGCAACACATAACCAAACCAAATGCCTTGCTCATAAGCGGCTCCATAGTGAGACACACAGATTACCACCTCACCAGGCTGAACAAGGAGAAGGTCACAGTCAGCTGCCTGTCAGGTGCCAGGGTCTGTCAGATCATGCACGCACATCTCTCAACAAGTGCCATTATGACTCTGTCATAGTCAATGCTGCAGTGAATAACTGGAGACATACCTCACCGTACTATATGAAGGTCAAAGTCAAAGTAAACTTTATTGTCGATCAGATATACACAGCAGTGCAAGCTGAATGGAATTTTGTTGCTTTGCTCCCTGTGCAAGACATAACAATGAACACATAGTTTGAATGACAGTAAGACTAATGCACATACAGTAATAATTAAAATATTTATAACACAACAAATTACTACAATTGGACAGGAAGACATTAGACAGTATTACACTAGCAGCTATTGCAAGATGATGACTTCACGTTGTAATTGCTTAGAATATTGCACTTCATCAGTTGTAGTATGATATATACTGATTTTCATATTGCACATGTATGGACTGGTGACTCACTCCTGACAATTGCACATTCAGGAAGTAATAGCATAAGAGATCAGACTAATTGTACCAGTTACTGAAGCAATTTTCCAGATTGATTACTATAGCTGATACTTCATAGAAAATGGCATATTGATCTAATTATTCACTGTCATGCCTGGCATTCAAGTTCGTCAGCTTTATGAATAGAGGGAAGAAGCTCCTGTTCAGTCTAGATGATTTGCAGTGTAAGCTGTGATACCGCCTGCACGAGGAAAGGTGGAAGTACATGCCCTGGGCAGGGTGACTGGGATGGTTGGTCTTCCTAGCCCTTCTCACACACTGAGTCTCGTGCAGATCATCTGTGGATGGGAATGAGGAAACAGTGACTTTTTCCACTGTCCTCACTACCCTCATGAGAGCCTTGTGGTCAGATGAGTTGCAGTTACCATACCAAACTATGATGTTATTTGAGAGGATGCACTTGACAGTCTCCCTGTAGAAGGCTTTGAGGATGGATGAGACAGGTTTGCCTTCCTCGGTTTCTGTAGGAAGTGCAGACATTGTTGTGCCTTCTTCACTGTGTGGCTAATATGAGTTGACCAGGATAGGTCACTGAGATGTGCACTCTCAGGAACTTGGTGTTTTTGACTCCTCCCACTGCCACCCCCTTAATTTACAGAGGCCAATGTATCTCCTGAGTCCTACTGAAGTCCACTATTAATTCTTTGGCCTTGCTTACATTTAAGGCCAGATTGTTGCTGTCACACCAGCTTATCAGATCCTCCACTTCATCCCTGTAGGCTGTTTCCTCACCATTTCTGACAAGACCTACAACAGTGGAGTACCTCAGGGTTCAGTCATGGGACCACTCTTGTTTGGCATCTACTTCTCTGAAGTAGAGGCCAACAGTAAGGGACTCTGGCTAACAAAGTTCACAGATGACTGCAAACTGGGAGCCATTATTGAATCCCCAAATGATGTGGATAGTCTACAAAAGGGCCTTACAGAAACAGATGCTTGGTGCCAGAGCCATGGGCTCAAGCTCAATGCCAAGAAATGTATAGTTATCCCCTTTGGGAAAAACATGTAACCATGAATTACCACATAGGTGGCAGTACACTAAACACTGAAAGTGTGATAAGAAACTTAGGGACACAGGTGGACAGTGGTCTCACCTTCGATAACCACATCGCCACAACAGTCAGGAAATCATTTTATGTGGCACACCTCATCACTAAGGGTTTTTCATCCAGAAAAAAGGAGGTCATTATCCCACTGTACTCATCCCTCATTAGACCCATTATAGAATACAATGCCCCATTTGGTATGCACCTCTCAAGAAATCTGCAACAACTGGAAATGCTGGTGAAATACCTCACTAAAAAAATCACAGGCCTAAAGTAGATGCCCTAAGCTGACTGTCTAAAAAACTCCAGCTATACTCTGTCACATATCATCTACTCAGAGGCAATCTCTGCTTAACATATAAGGCCATGTCATACCCAAAGCAGTTGGACATGCTACACGTAAAGAAATCCCAATCCCTCAGAGCCGCATGCTCCAGGGATCTAAACCTTGTTATCACAAAGAACAAAACATGCTGGAGGAATAGGTTCTTGACCCAAAGACTCCTCAGACTCTAGAATAGACTGCCCATACATGTCAAGCAGAGCACCTCTTTGGCCTTCTTCAAAAGGAACCTTGACAATTGGATGGAAGATAGGAAATTCACCCGTGGGATCACATCAGTCACCCTGCTAGACAGGGGTCCAGGGAAGTAAATATTGTGGGAAGAAATAGCCAGGGAATTGTTATGGCTAGGCTTGTATAGGCCCTAGAGCCAATAGACTTGTACCAACTTATGGACCTATGACTCATCCATGAACTTGATGATTTTGTTGGATTCATGCTGGCCATGCAGTCATGCATCAACAAGGTAAACAGCAGAGGTCTCAGGATGCAGTGCAGAGGGACACCTGTGCTCAAAGTAATACTGATTGAACTGCTATTTCCCACACATACTTTTTGGGGTCCATTGATGAGAAAGTCCAGCATCCAGTTGCATAGGGGGATGTTGATGCCCAGATGGATCAATTTCAATATCAGATTCTGGGGGATGACAGTGGTAAAGACAGAATGAAAATCAATGAGCAGCATTCCGACATAGTAATTCTAGTTCTCTAGATATGCCAAGCATTCATGAAGTGCTATATCTATTGCATCTGCTGTGCACTGGTTAGATCTATAAGCAAACTGTAATGTATCCAGTGCTTCAGGTGCTTGCCTCCCCCATAACAGCCTTTTTAGGCAATGTCAGAATGACTAAAGTCCCAATGTAAAAGAACACATCACAGACAAACTGAAGGTTATGCTGCTTAATACAAGAAATGTAAATCAGGAACTGCACTCACTGAAAGAACTCTTTAGCTTGGAAGATGCCTATGTCTGTGTAGTCACACAGACATGGTTCATGGCTGCAGGGAGCACCCTGGCCATGCAGGGATACAATGCCTTCCACATGCTCACGTATCAAAACAAGCATAAAAGAACCAAAGGCAGAGATGTATACATCTTCATTAAAAAAATACACTGCAAGACTGGTCAAAGAGTATGACTTCATCTCCAACTAACTGTATGTAAACCCCCCTTCTATATGATCAATAGCTACAGGTCACCCACCATTAACCATGAGGACCACTCTGCCTACTTGGACCTAATTGAGTCACTAATTAGACTGCCAAACACCTTGGTCACATGTGATTTCAACTATCCTTCCATCAATTTGGAGTCATATGTGCACAAACATTATCACCTTAAGGTTCCTGAACTTTGTTAATACACATGCTGTGCAACAGATAGTCTGCACCCCACAAGGAGCTTGAATGTCCTAGAGTTAGTACTGATCAACACAGTGGTTCTCTGCACTAACCTCTGTGTGTTGTCCTACCTGGTCAGGTCAGATCATGAGTCAGTCTTGTTCATATTCACAATCATATCCGACAACCACTCAAGAGCAGAAAGGATTAAACATTTATCCAAAGCAAACAATAGGCTCCTAACCGATGCCATAAATAGCTGCAAATTCCCTGCTACCACTATCAACAATGACTGCTATACAGAGGTGTACACAAATGGCCTGGATAAACAGCTGTACAAATGTATAGAATTAGCTGAACATGAATGGCTCAAAACAAGTTCCTCACAGAAAACAAGCCACCCTGTTGGGCATCAAGTATACATAGGTTATACAACAATTGGAAGAAAGTAATGTTCAAGAACAAGAAGGAGCTGACTCAGCAGAAGAAGGGCACCCTCCACAGCTTGAGCAAGGAAATAAGCTATCTTAACAAGTCCTCTAAAGACATGTAAACATCTAAAGTGGCATCTCTAGCTAAATATAATCAGGAGGCATTATTTAGCTCTGTCAGAAATCTAAAAGTGAAGGCCCAGTTTTGTGCCAAACTAGTAGTGGATGGTACCACTCATACTGATCCTGAGGACATCACCACACTGATACCAGACAGTTGGGGGCAAACTTCACCCCATCCCCTCCAGATATACCCCAAAGCATGCCCGTCATCAAACCTCTGCCTAGTAACCTCCTATAAACCTAAGGTGATGTCTGCCTGTGTCTCATCCTGGTCTGGTGGGATGGTTGTATATGAAATACTCTGATATAACTAATTATATCAGCATTGTCTGTTGAGCATATGGTGATAACAGTGTCCCACATGCTGGTGTAAAAAGGATCTCTGTAATGTCAAGTAACATCTGTCTCTCACACACACACAGTTGACAGTAGTGAGAACAGAACCCCTACCTGTCTAAGTACACAGATTACAAAACACAGTACCATACTCAAGTGACACTGCACATGTCTGAATTTTAATGTCTGCAGGTCAACTTATAGTGGATGACATCAGCAGGCAATGTGGAAGACAAGAGGTTGGGAGGTTTGCATGAAATGGATGTGTAGGCTTCCGCAAGTATGAAAAGACTAGCAAGCCATGCCATTGGAGAATAAACTGTAGGATAGCACATCTACTCTGCTGAGTAGAGACACACATACACCCAGTTGACTGCAGTGAGAATAAAACCTCTACCTATCTAAGTACACAGTCTACAAAACACAGGAATTAATGCACACACCATGACACAAGTCTGATTTTGACAGGACTGCAGGTTAACTTATAGTGGATGATATTATCAGGCCATGTGGGAGAAAAGAGGCTAGGAGGTCGGCACAGGTACATTACTTCATAATGTCATCTGAGGCTAGAAGCCTAATAGCAGTAGGCTGTTTGGAAGCCTAGCTGTGTGACATCACAAGTACCCTTACTGAGCAAACTTGACTGTTTGAGTTTTCCAGAGCAAGGCTGTGAGCTCCACCAAGTGACCCTGTCCATGAGTGAGCACACAACATTATATATAACACTTTGTATTGTGGTTGATATATGTGTGGAAAAAGTAATGGCATATAGTTATATTGTGCCCTTAGTTTGCAATGTTTCCACATGTAGTTTTATGTCATACAAAGGAACTGGACAATAAAGGCAAATATTAAAATATCAGATATACAAATCAATAGCACAATGCGCATTGGATTTGCACGATAGTTAACAAAGTGTACACGCATGTGATATAGGCCTGTTTGCGCACATGGAAACAGTTGCATTGCTAATGTTTGCTGCTAAACCCCTGCCCCATCTGTACTCTAGACCAGCTTTTCACAATGGCTAAGAGCATTAATTGAATGTATACATTTTCTATTTTTGGGTTTCTACTTTCTAGGCAATCAGGTTTCCCCTGTTTCTACAATATTGCACATCATGCAAACAAGATAATCTTAGCCAAACCATTTTTCTGGAAGTGGTGCATTGCACAAAAGTGGAATTAAAAGAAGACAAAGAGGAAAAGATCCTAAAACTAAGGAACACATATGCAAAATCTGTAAAAGCACAGTAAAAATTGATAGTACACATCACAAGTTTCTACATCTGTCAGGATTTGAACCCTCACACCAATACAGTTTCAGAAAACAGGGGAGATGCTTTAGTCCTGTTTGCCACACAAACAGCTTTGCATCAATGAAATGAAGTCATTCTTCACACAACCAACTGCATTAGAATGTACACTGCTGTCAAGCCATTAGCTGTGATTTGTACATTTAATTCTCTTTACCATATTTGGACATAGAGCAGTTATTGATCACACAACCTGTCATAATTATACTTACAAATAAACAGTTCTGTGTTATCTTTCTGTGATTCTTGATCATTCATCGGTTATCTAACGCATGCATTGTGTAAGCCATTGTATATCTGTTCTGTTATATCTATTCTGACTGTGGCCTTAACATGTGAGAGGATATTAACTGGGAATAATATGATATGCAGTCCAGGTTGTATGGCACAAACAGACATATACCGTTCTTTTGGGGTAGCATAGCTGAGTTACTGTTATGGCAGGAACAAGGATGCACTCCTGTTTTAGGGGGGGACAAAGCTCAATTGCTGTTATGATACAAACAAGTCTAAAGTCTGAAACTGCAATGTGCATCATCAGTTTCTTACTTCTGTCTTTAATGATTTACCAGTACAAAGGTATGCTGCTAAACTGAGGCCATGCAGGGAACATCAGAATTCTTTAGAGGTATGACTGTGTGAATCTTTCATGCCTGAGGCCTATTAATTACTAATGGGCAAATATTAGTAAAATAAGTGCCTGGTGTCCCATGTTAAGGTACTTTTTTGTACAGATCCACCACTATTTACTTGCTTACTCTACCAAGTTAAGAAATACAAGGATATGTAATAATATTATCAAAGAATAGACTCTAGGTTTAGGACTTACCTTGCAAATGCAGCACTTAACACACCTTTAGTTCAGGGCTGACTCTGCCTGATGCAAGCAGAACACAGCCAATATATGGGGAGGCAAAGGGTGTGTGAGTTGCCTGCCTGGCATCACTTTTACTATATGTATGTGAGTAGGGGAAAGGTGTTAGGTCCCTAGGTGGTCAGTGAATGTGCTATGCATTGTCTCTTAGCCAAAGTAAGGGCATACTGAGCATGCCTTCATTTGTCTACAGGGACAACAGCTGGTGGATCCCCCTCCGAGTCCTCCTCTAACTGTAGCTGTGGTGACCTAGGTGTTGGTGGGGGATGTGTGTCCCTTCCCATTGCTGATACTGCTACAGCTGTTTCTGCAGGATCAGATTGTGAAGCATAGCACATACTCTGAATATTTCTATACACATGCATGGACTATACTGCAGGGCTCCACTGGATATATCTCTTGGCACCGGAACTGTGACTTCAGAAGGTGAAACATATGCTCTATGATGTTTCTAGTTTGAGTGTGTTCCTAATTATGGTGTTCTTCCATGGGTGTGTGTGTGCACTTCTGATGGGTGTCATCAGCCATGGTTCCAGAGCATAGCCAGCATCCCCCAGTAGATGGCCCTGTGGGATGTCCCCCCAGCAAACATCTTGTATGGCTGTGATTTGTGCCAGATATGGGAGTCATGATAACTGCCAGGGTTGCTAGCACACACCTTCAAGATAATACTCTGGGAATTACACATGACTTCACAGTTAATGGAGTGGTATCCCTTGTGTTAATGTAGATTCTACCCTGCTTATTAGGAGATGCCTTAATGTGTGCATGAGTCCAATCTATGTCATCCGGTACTTCAGGATAATGCACTATATGGTAAAATAGTTCCATATTGTTGGCCCTCTCTTCATAACTATAGGAGGGGGGAAATACATTCTAACTGACATGTATGAGCATAGCATACAGAAAATGGTGGAGGATCCTGAAGGCTGATTTCTGTGACACACCCATCATGTCCCTAATTGGTCTTTGAAAGGTACCAGTAGCTGATATTCTAAGGGCTACACATACCTTAATTTCCATGGGATGTGTTCCCCTCAGTTGGTTCTGGCTCTGATTTCACGGCAGCAGAGCTCACAGAGTTCTTGTAATATGTCCCTGTCCACCATGTAGTGCTCTACAATCACCAGCTCATGTAGCACCTGGGAAGTTACCCTGTGCCTGAACACTCTTCTTCTTGGTCTTGCTTATTTTCAGCAGTACCAGTAGCATTGGCTTTGGTCTCTAGCACTTGCAGATAGAATAGCTGCTGCAACTACTAGCATTGTGTCAGTTAAAAATTTACTTGTCTCTACTCCAATGGTTTTGAAGGATAAAGAAAAAAAACAGAATGTTAGCTATATGGACATTTTATACATTTTTGAATAGCTCCACCATGTTGGATTGGTTGATTAACATGCAATTCACCTGCTTATGCTATAACTAGCATCTATTAAACACACCTGTTTCTTGCTCATTAGTGTGCTATATGGACCACTGTGCACCTCTGTGCACCTTCACATAAATAAGGTAAGCATAGGCAAAATTAATATTTCTTCCATTCTTGTGATATCATACAAACATTGACGATAAAAAGTGTAGGAAAGGGTGCACATTCTGTAGTCGAACTCAGGACCATCTATATTCCAGCCCTAACACATACATGTGCTCCCACACAAATAGTTACATAATAACAAAGAGAAACCTGCCATTCATTCCTCTGTTTCTAGTGGTTGTGCTAAGCACTGTATCGCACAAACAATGGCAAAAAATGGACAGAGATCACATATTTTAACAACCAAATAACGAGGATGACACAGACCTTTGGAATTGTGCACTGCTTACATGCACTTTCACCCTTCACAGCCCTACATGTTCACCTCTGCAAGTGTAACCTGACACCCCCCCCCCCCCAAGATGTCAGCATTAACTTTAGCCATGCATTCAACTCAAACACTGTGGAAGTGTCTACACGAAGGGAACATCCTTGCAAAATTACTATTTTTTGAGATTCGACAATTCTAATGAGTTTGGACCACATTTTTATCTTCACTGTGCTGACAGAACAGAATCTGCAAGGTTAGTAACCATGTAGGCATGGAAACTGCACGGGAGCCCCATGTTGTAACTGACGAATACTGTAATCCATCAGCTGCATCCTGCTTATGCTTACATTACAATGTAATACTCTGTTTCATGGAGGTTTGCACATTTTAGCAGCCTGCATTACTTACAAATATATTCTTCATTTGGGGGTGGGTGAGTGAAGCTTCATTTATGTCATGGCATTTAAAAAGGAATTATTATGACTGTTACATTGATTTTCTGGCATCCATGCTGCGTAATTAGGTCAGAATATGTGTGGTGTTACATGTTAAGGGCAGTTCTGTACAAATGTAAGAGCTTTTACTTGCTCTTGTTTCTGTGTAGACTCCTTTCTGTGGATGTAGTCAAAAAGTTTTTGAATACACTGACAATATGAACACGTAGTCTACATGGTTGCCTTTGAGGTTGTTGAATCGCTCTACTGTGTTGTTTTGCTTCATTAGCATAAAATTCAGCTACTTATGCTGTAATTTGCAGTTTACCTTCATAAACTCGAATCATAGTGGTTCGAGTGCTCATATGAGTGACTCAAAACCAAGAAAGTGAAAACATTGACAGTCCTTAATGTTCAAAAAATAGCAAATTGAAAAGCAGATTTGCTGTTTTTCGAACATTAATGTAGAACAAAAAAAAACGAAGTGTAAAGCAGGGGGGTAAGCTCCCCTGCACCCCCCACACCTCCACTACTTTATTATTCTAACTCTGAGATCACACTACAGTGGGGAAAGGAACCATTTTCTGATCCCCACTATAGTGCAATATGCCCCAGAATGTCGAATGTGCAATGAGCGAATCTCACTGTGCATTCGCTCATTGCACATTCAAACCTTTTTCCGTTTGGCATTTGCAAACTTTGCAAAGTGCCTTTCGGAAAATTGCTGTTCGCCCTTGTGCAATATGCACATGTAAAAGTAAACTGTAATTTGCATGCCATAAAATTTTCCGTGTTTGCATGTGAATGCACGATGTTACGCAAAGTTTACTGAATCTAAAACTTTTCGTGGATGTGTGTGCATCGTGCAGTGACACACACACACACACACACACACACTCTGTTAAAATTATCGTGTAAGCTTTATTGAATTCCCCCATTAACATAAGCAATGCTTTAAGCTAATGCATACCTAGAAAATGAAATTATATATGGTATGTAGTGTACATACAAAAACAAATTATAGTATTTACTTGTGCAACCAGCTTCCACTATGCGCAAATGAAAGCAAATGCACCCAGGATCTGAATCCCAGAACAGTATTTGCCAAAAACATCTTTCTAAAAAACACTTTTTAAAGTGTTTTTGCAGAGGGGCAAAGCCCCCTGCACACCACAAACTGGTATATATATATATATATATATATATATATATATATATATATATATATATATTTATATATATATATATGGGTCTACTTCGAATAACCGAAGCACCACTTCACCGACACCCGGAAGACCGAGACGGAACGACCGAACAAGTAGGTTACCGAAAATGCGATATCCCGACAGCTGAGAGACCGACAACGGCAGCGTGTGATCGCGATCCGGTAAGTGTGCGAAAGTGAAAGATTTAGGATTGGGGAGCGGACAGGTAAGTGTACGATAGTGAGGGATTTTAGGTTAGGGTGTGGGAAAGGTGAGTGTGTGGTAGTGTCGGACTAAGGGTTCCGGTGAGGTAAGTGTGTGGAAGTGACGTAGAGCAGTGTAGGGAAGGGTTAAGTGTGTCAAGGTTAGAATGCGGGTGGAGTGAGTGTGCGATAGTGACGGGCTGAATGTTTTAGGGTGGGTTAAGTGAGTTAGGGTTAGGGTGCAGGTAGGGTAAGTGCGATAGTGACGGTGTTGAGGTTTAGGGGTGGGTTAAGTGAGTTAGGGTTAGGGTGCAGGTAGGGTAAGTGTGCGATAGTGACGGTGTTGAGGTTTAGGGGTGGGTTAAGTGAGTTAGGGTTAGGTGCGGGTTGGGTAAGTGCGGTAGTGTCGGACGTTAGGGTTAGGGTTTAGGTTAAGGTTAGTGGATATGTTATTGTGTGCAATGTGTAGTTGACGTTTTTGTGTCGGTGTAGTGGTGTTCGGTTTTGAGTTGTTGGTGTTGTGTGTTTTCGGTTGTTTGGGGTCGGTAACTTGTGTGTCGG
>NC_056735.1:1074511544-1074534044 GCF_019279795.1 Protopterus annectens
CCTTGCACTGCAGTTCCAATTATAATTTGTATTCAGCTTTATAAAAGTACCAAGTAACATGCTGAAAGTAGCAAGCTCTGTGATACCGATTACCCCCACTTGTAAAAATGTTTCTTATCCAAAAAAGACCTGCAGCCTGACAACAACTATCTACTTGTTTCATGGGAAAAAGATGATCAAAGTAAAAAATGAACTGCAAACAACAAACAAGCTCAAGATAAATTGCTTAAAGGATTATTGCACAAGTTATGGACCACACATGATAGATTGGCATTCTGTTTAGTTTATGAGTAAAGCCTGCAAAGATGACTGCAAGTCTCCAACAAATGTAATGAGCTTCTGAAAATACTGTAATCCTGTCCTTTATTACAAATACCGTCATATGCATTTCAATACCTAAGGCTTATACGTTATCTAGTTATGTAAATATTCTCTGCATGACAACAACAAAAATCTTTCAATGTTGATAATTCTTTAACACTATGCTTATTAAAGCTTACTTGGATCTTACAATACCAGACAAGCTTAACTGATGGTCATTAAAGCATTGCTACTTAAACACAGAACAACAGACAGTGCAACAACATGCATTTTCTGAGTAATAATAAGCATAAATCAACAGTATAAAAATACAAGAGAAAACCAGAACATTCTGTAAAATCAAGGATAGATGAAAAGCCATTGCAGTACTTGTGTCTACCTTGGATGGGGGGATACTTTGCACACTTACACTGCATAACTGCTCCTTCACTAGCTTGGACACATCCAGAGTCACTACATGGGGGAGTGGGGTACAACAAGTATGTCACAATTTGAAATGCCTCTGGCTGACGGTGATGGCTCTGACATATTTGTCATATCTATCACCCTCAGAGCAAGAAATCTGGAAAATAGGTTCATAGGTTCATAGGTTAATAGGTTCATACTAGGCTATCTGCCCTAGGGTATTTATAAGCCTAGCCAGAGTGTGTTTGGCTTTCGCCACCCATTTTAAATAAAATTTGCTATGCCCTTTTTCGTGGTTAGTATACTGTGCCTCTGTCTAACAGTGACACAGAAGTGATACCCGGGGTAAACTTACGATCTCCCATCCGCTCATCAAGATTCCTCTTGAAGAGAGTCAATGAGGGACTCTGCCTAACCTGGACTGGGATTTTATTCCAGAGTGAAGGGAGCCTCTGGGTTATGAATCTGTCCCTCCAGCATGTCCTATTTATTTCAGTGCTGAGGTTCAAGTCTCTCAAGTGTGTAGCTTGATGGGATTTGGATTTTCTGAGGTGAAGCATGTCCATTAATTCTGGGTTGGACATGGCTTTATACGTCAGGCATAGATTGCCTCTGAGCAGGCGGTATGCCACTGAATAGAGCTGGAGTTTCTTTAACCGGGCAGCATATGGCATCTGTTTGAGCCCTTTGATCCTCTTGGTGAGGTACTTTTGGGGTCTTTCCAGTTGCTGCAGGTGTCTGGTCAGGTACATCCCAAAAAGGGGATTGTACTCAATTATGGGCCTGATGAGGGATGAGTAAAGAGGCATGATGACCTCCCCTGATCTAGATGTGAATCCCTTCATGATTAGGTGGGCTATATAAAATGTTTTTCTAACCACTTTGGCCACGTGGTTGTCAAATGAGAGATTGCTATCAACTTGGGTCCCCAGGTCCCTAATTACTTCTTCTGTACTTAATGGATTACCACCTATGTGGTAATTTGTGGGCACTTTGATTTTGCCAAAGGGGATGACTATACACTTTTTGGCATTTAGCTTGAGGCCATGGCTCTGGCACCAGTTGTCTGTTTCTATGAGGCCCTTTTGGAGGATGCTTGTGTCGGCTGGAGAGTCGATTATGGCACCCAGTTTGCAGTCATCTGTGAACTTGGTCAGCCACAGTCCTTCCGTGTTGGCCTGTACCTCTGAGAAAATATATACCGAACAAGAGATGTCCCAGGACTGAGCCTTGTGGGACACCACTTGTAACTGGTTTGGAGTCTGACATGGCTCCAGCAATTCTAACCATGTGGGTTCTGTCCTTGAGCCAGTTTGCAACCCATCTAGTGACATAGGGGTTTATATTTAAGCTGGTGAGCTTATCTATAATGCCCGAGTGGGGTATTGTATCGAAGGATTTTGCGAGGTCCAGGTAGGCTGTGTGGACCACCTTCCCCTCGTCAATGGCCTTGGTGACTGTTTCAAAGAAATCAACCAGGTTTAAGAGGCAGGATCTGCCCTTAACAAAGCCGAACTGGGTAGGATCCAGTGTCTGTAGGTCCCCAATATCTTTATTTGTGAGGTCCATGATGATCCTTTCCATAGCTTTGCAGACCACGCTAGTCAGGCTTATGGGGCGATAGTTTCCAGGATCCGTTGAGGCACCACCTTTGTGGAGAGGGACCACTGTTGCTGTACGCCACTCTTTGGTTACATATCCTGTAGTAAGGCTGAGATTGAACAGTAGTTTTATGTTTGGGTTTAGCTCTTCTTGGAGTTCATGTAGGATGCAGCCCGGGACACTGTCTTGTCCCATTGATGCTGTGTTTTTTGCTTTGGAGAGGGTGGCTCTTACCTGAGCATCTGAGATGTCAGGGGGGCAGCACTCTGCTGGGATAGATATTTGCCCTTTTGGTAAGGGGGGGGAGAAGTTTGCGTTGAACCTGTCAGCTAGGATGTTGGCAATGTCTGTGGGTTCGGTGTATTTTTTGTCATTTTGGACTAATTCTGAGCATATCTGGGAATTACTACCCAGGTTCCTAACATAACTAAAGAAAGCCTTGTGATTATCCTTAGTGTCCTGTGCAATTTTTCTCTTGAAGCTGGCCTTAGACAATTTTATGAGTGCCCATAGTTTTTTGCTAATACTGATCAGAGATGCCTTCCCTTTTTGGGATTTTGCTCTATCATGTAGTAGCTTCCTCCTTCTATTGTATAGTTTGTTTATGGCTGGGATCCACCAGACAGGACGTCTGCCTTTGGAGGATTGGGTCTTGGTTTTATTTGGGATTGCATGATCCATGCATTCCTGAAGGTGTTCATAGAATGCATTTATAAAGGATTCTGAAAGTCTGGGCCGTATTTTCCACAGGCCCGGGGGCTTTGAAGGATTCCACCTCAGTTTTGAGGAGTGTGAAATTTGCTTTAGAGAAGTTTTTCACTGTGGTTTTCTGGGCAGGGGGTGGGGTCGGGATGTGAATATCCAGTGAGATTAGTTTATGGTCTGATATTACCAGTGAGGGATACACTTCTGGTCTGGAGCATAGAGTCCCCATGTTGGTGATGATCAGGTCCAGTATGTTTTCCTCTCTTGTGGGAGTGGTAACAAGTTGTTCCATAGCATATGAGTTTATAAATTCTAGGAACCTTTGGGCTAGGGTGTTGGAGCTTGAGTAATGCTCCCAGTCTATGTTTGGGTAGTTGAAGTCGCCCAATATAATGGTGTTTGGAGAGACCTTCATATTTTCCAGTGTTCTCAGGAAGGCCGAGTGGGGTTCCTGGGTTTTGGAGGGTGGTCTGCAGCAGGCTATAAACTGGAAGGCAGTTTTACCCACTGTTAGTTGCACATGGATAGTCTCTGATGCTTCGTGCTGTGCCACCAACCTGGAGGTGTGGGTATCTTTGATGAATATTGATACTCCCCCTCCTTTTGTGGTTCGGTCCAAGTTTTGGGGCCAAAAAGCATGGTATGAGGTATAACCTGGTAGTGCTGGGGTGCTCTCGGGAGCCTTGAACCAGGTTTCTGTTACTGCACAGATATCGATGTTCTCCATGCTAAGGAGAGTTTCGAGTGCGTGCATCTTGAGGTTTAGACTTCTGGCATTGAGTAGCATTACTCTTAGTTTCTTATCCCTTGGGATACCTATGGAGGTGGGTTTGTCTTTGGAGCCTTGCCTAAAAAGGCATATGGGGGTAGCAAGAGCCTTTGCCAATATCCAAAAGGCCAGGGGTGACAGGTGCAAGCTGTCCCTAGTGAAGCATCCTGGCTTGTCGAGTATGTCATCCCAGGCTGACAGGCATTGGATCCCCTTTGAATGACACCAATACTTAAGCCAATTGTTGAAATTGATCATCTTGTCTTCATATTGTGGCATCATTCTTGGTGAGGGTAAGATACTACTCAAGGTCAGGGTCATACCGGCCTGGGCTACATGCTCAGAGAGCTCCTCTGTGTCTCTTTTCATGTAGTCCAGGGAGGTACATCTCAGGTCATTCACACCAGCATGGACAATGACTGAGTCATATTTGTACTTGCCTTGGAGTGACCTGAGTGCTTGTGTTATGTGGCGGATCCTAGCGCCCGACAGGCAGCTCACCATGACCTTCTCCTTGTTCAGCCTGTTGAGTGGGACGTCAGTGTGCCTGATGATAGAGTCACCTATCACAAATGTATCAGGTGTGTTGTTTAGCCTTAAGGGCTGTGACTGTTCGGCACACTGGCTTTGTGAGCTATGTGTTGCACGTGTTTTGTTTTGGGGTAGCGGTTGCTTGGGTGTCTGCTTTGGAGGTCTCTGCTGCTTAGGCAGATTTTTATTTAGAGCCTCCGAGTATGTTTTTGTGTGTTTATGTGTTTGGTTTGCTGTTGTGGTAGGTCTATGTGAGACTAGAATTGTAGTGAGTGTGGTTTCCTTCTCCTCCTGACTGGTTATGCCAGTACTGAGTTGAGAGAGCTTAGCCTCCAGTTTGGCTATATGGTTGCATCTCTCACATGTGTTGGAATTTGTTGGGAGGAGGAGAGGGTTGTCTGTGTACATGAGGCAGTTGTAACATTGCCTCAAGATTCCCAGATTCACCAGCTGGACCGGAGAGGAGATTGACAACTGACCTTTGGACATGCTAGAATAGTATTGGGAATTCATTTATAAATGAAAAAAGGACCAATGGGGAACAATGTACTCAAGGGGAGTTTGTGAGGGTGTAGTGCTTTTAATTTTTTAGTGCTGACTTAGTGAGCAAGTGCCAGGTAACTTAAATGCAATGTGTTACAGGTAACTTAAATGCAAAAATGACAAACAGTAACTTTCAAGTGAAACAAGGAAATAGGTACAGTAAGCAATGCAGATATCACTAGGGATCCACAGAAGTGCTGAAAAGCCGCGTTTTAGGTGGAATTAGCATTTCAGGGAAATAACAAGCAAACAAACAACAAGCATACAAACAAAGCTAGATTCAGCAGGCCTGGATCTAGTCTATGCTACAGCAAACAAGGTGTACCAATTTCAGTAAGAAACAGTTCAAATATGCAGGCACTATAAGCCTTTAACCAGATAGCCATAAAAAGAAGTGGGACAAAGGTCAAAAATAAGGACAATTTTTTAGATATTGCTCTTATAAACTTAGAAAGATAATAGAATAGTAGGTCTTGCATAAGTATGAATTTTATGAAGGGTATGGAATCTAAAACTCAAATTTCTATTTTTTTCTAACTCCAGTCTTTAATGATTTGCCACTAATTTACCAGAAAACCACAGTTTTATGAAAAATAGACCAAAAATGTGATGCAAAAATATAAAATAGCCATACAATACAGCTGGGAACCTGTCAAAGATGGGACACTTTTTTAATATTAGTACTGTTAAGTTGAGCAGCTGACAAAATAAGAGACTCTACATGCATTTCTGAAATAAAACTAATCTGTAACTCTGATCATTGCAATTATTTATTAATATAAACCCTCCACATTTCTTCCAAAATTGCCATTTTGGGGAGGGATTATTTGGGGGAGAACAACATTCTCAGCCAAAATCAGGGACAGTTGAGAGGTTTGGATATACCCAATTCTATAAAGCAATTTATTTGCACATACCTCTCTACCTCTTAACGTAGGAAATCTGGATACTGCCAACTATATTGGGAGAACAAACAAACAGTACTAAAAATTGCACTTGTATAAACATAGACAGTTGATAGAATAACAGGTCTTGCTTTAGCATGCATTTTTCTGAAGGGTATGAAGTCTGAAACTCAATGTCTGTCATTATTAAGTGACTTCATTCCTTAATGATTTGCCAGAAAACCAAAAATTTTATGTGGAACAAACCAAAAATAAGAAGCAAAAATCTATTCATTCTGTGAAAATATGGACAGTTGAGATTATAGTTCAGGCAGGAGAATTGTGTGGCAGAAATCCTACATGATGGACTTAGCTCCCTAGTTGTGGACAATAAGTACCCTCCCCCCAAAAAAGAAGATCTAAGAGAACCTATAATCGGACTTCATCAATTTCAGTAGCATTCAGACTCAATCAGTGAAAATATTCAGTAACAAAAAAAGTTTGTGTAGACAGTTGATTTAACTGGTTCCTAATCGAACACATCCAACCATGAACTGGGATGGGGGTACCTGAGCTGATCAGATAATCAATAAACACCTTCCTGATTGTACTAAATTATATTCCTTGTATAATGCCATATAGTTGTTAGAGGATGTTTTAAATGTATTGTTTTGAACATTTTTCCAGTAAACAATGAAATAAAATGCATGCACCTATAATGACAAAACTGCCCAATTCAGAACATTTCCATCATAAAAGTCTACTCAAACTTCTACAGTCCATCAGTATCAGTAAATATGCACAATCTCTACACCTGGTTTTCAGACTCTACCACATGTAATGAATTACATTTGCAATGACACTCAATGTCACGTCTCTTCGTTCTTCCTCTGAATGTGCAGCTTATTGGGATATGGCATTACTGCTTTTTTCATGTAAGCCTACAGCATTAATGCAACTGCTACATTTTTCCAGGTTATGTCTGTAACAAGACTTTTTTTTTTTGGATTATGCCATTATTCTACCTACTCCCCAAATGCAAAACTCTTAAAATAGTCTCATAGCTTAAAAAAATGAAACAAAAGCATTTCAACAAGATTTAAATGAATACCGAATGCCTCCTGGAAGGTCATAACAAAGACACTTAACAGTGTAGGTTACAGAAAATACAAGTTTTTCACAGAAAGCTGTTCAGTAGAAATCCACATACAGCAAAGATGTATCCTAATCCTACTTCTTCCCCACTATACAAAAAGTATGATGGGCTTGCATTGCAGCAAACTGCCAGACTATAATGTCTAACTTGTCACTTTTAAACCTGTAATGCTTTAACTCAAAAACACAGAGTTAAGCACAACCTCTGCTACACCATGTTACATACATTATTACATTTTCTTGCAAAAATGAGAGACTGCAATTTGTATGCCCTCCCCCCACACACATACACACAATCAAGACTGCTGTTTCCAAATCAGAAACCTTGACAAATCACATCTAAAAAGTGTTTGGCAAATTTTTGAACTACTGTTGTATTTAAATATTTATTGATCCAGACCACAGAAGAAAAGTAGATTAAAGGCTAGTACACTTCGGAAACCTTTGGACACTCCAATATCCAATGCCACACTAGAAAGTAAAGCAAAATAGTGCTGCATGCTTTCAGCATGCACTCTGCAGCTGAAGTAATAGATCCTATATGCTTCATGAGAGACTGCTTTTCAGGTTTTTTTTTTTTTTTTTTAACTGCAGAATGACACACCCGCACACACGCACACGCACACACACACACACACACACACACACACACACACACACACACACACCACTTTGAAGTACCTGTATATTCCCTGCAGCACCAGTTAGCTTTCTGAATTACACCATTTCCTTCCCTTGCAGCAGCAAGATGAGACAAATATGAATTCCTGAGCTGGGAGCCAATCAGTGACTATCTATCCAGGTACGTGACCGCAGACGTTGCAGTCTGATTTCCTTCCAGTCTATGCGGTTTGTAACCACATAGACTTCCGGGAATCAGTGTACAGATGCCTTTTCATTGTAATCCAGACTGGTTAAACAGCAGTCCAGATAGGAAACACACATGCGCAGTTCTTACTTGCGGCTAGTTGTTCTGTTTTCCTTTTACTCCTGGGGAGGAGCTGCAGTCCTGCAGTCCAATAGCATGAGCCGCCCCTGCATATTGCATTTTCTTCGTGGTAGGGTCAACCAGATATTTTCTGTAATTTTTTTTTTTCCTGGCAGGGTTGACCAGATAATTTATATATTTAATTATTTATTATTTTTGGCAGGGATCGACTAGATACTGTTTAAAATATAAAAGTGGACTGGTTACATATTTGTTCTTTGTTTCTAACATCCTGGGCCTGGAGCTTGGCAGGGTCAACCAGATCATAGTAGAAGGTGAAATCTGCAGTTGGCTGGCTGTTTTGGGGGCAGGTTGTGATTTTCTAATACTCCTGGCAGGTCTATATTATAATCTCGAAGGTTTAAAACTTCAAATCACTAAAGATTGAACTTTAGTGATCAGAGTCTTTAACAATCGAAACAAGAAAAAAATACTAAATTATAAAAAAAAAACGAAATAGTGTGTAGGTAGGAGGGCAAGCCCCCCTGCATCCCCCCACGCCCCCCTACCTAAATATACCAACTCCGCGAACGTACTACATTGAACATTGAAGCAAATGGAAATCTCCCCCTACGGAAATTTTCCTTTTAAACATTCCATGTAGTGCATTTTCACTATTCTAGTGTCGACAATATCATACTCAATATTGTCATACTTCGAGATTATAATATAGACCCCTCCTGACATGGTCAACCAGATAATAGTAGTAGGTAAGGTTAGGTAGTGTGTGTGTTTTGAGGTCTGTTGATTACTTTTTTTTTTGTTAATAAACTATCCTGGCAGGGTTGACTGTGTCTATATCACGTTACCGAAAGTTTACTTAATCGAATCAATAAAGGTCGAACTTTATTGATCAATTAAGTAAAACATCGAATAACGTAAAAAAAACAAAAACAAATAAAAAAAACTAAATGGCGTAGGCAAGGGGGTAAGCCCCTCTGCACTCCCCACGTGGGGGGAAGGGGGTTTGCGGTCCCCACACCCCCCCTACTTAAATATACCAACTCCGAGGCCGCACTACATTGAGGTAAATGGAAATCTCCCCTTACGGAGATTTCCGTTTACTTGCACAATGTTCTTCACTTTCGATATTGTCGTACCGACAATATCAGACTCGATATTGTCAGCTTACGACAACGTGAAGTAGACCCGGGTTGACCAGATACTAGGGATGCAATCTGTTTTGGGGACTGTTGATTTTTTTTTTTTTTTTTTGTAATACAGTGGCATGGTCAACCAGATACTAGCAGTCTGTCTATTTTGGGGGCCGTTGATGACTTTCTTTTTTTATACTATGCTGGCAAGGTTGACCAGACACTGGCAATGCAGTTTTTTTGGGGACTGTTGTGATTTTTTTTTTTATACTGTAATGCACTGTCTGGCATGGTTAACCAGATACTATTGTCTGTGTGTTTTGGGGACTGTTGATGACATTTTTTACTATTATTATTATTATTATTGTTATTATTCTATACATTATATATATATATATATATATATATATATATATATATATTTTTTTTTAATTTAATATCCTGGCAGAAGTCAGAGATACTAGTTCTGCAGTGTGTTCTAGGTAGCTGTTTAAGGATGACATATTTTTCTAACCTAATATCGCTTTGTAGGGGTAGTCAAGATAAATAGGACTGTTTGTCAATGTTTTGTTGTTGAAACAAGCTGTACTCTTAATGAGTGCAGTGTGTAAGATCACATTCAAGTTCTTGGCTATGTGACGTGAAAGAAATACAATAATGTAACTGTGACCTTTTATTTTTGTTATTTTAAACATTGTAGGCTCAAATCAGATTCTCTGGTTAGGGATTTGGAATGTGGACAATGCCTATGTGCAAATAGAATGACTGCAGCTCTGTCTTACTTTGCAAGAGTAATGTGTATTTTAGTGAAGTAAGATCAACCACAATCTCTGTTTGTGTGAAAAAAAAGTATACTTAATTAATGACAGTGTTGTCTTTTTTGCCGCTGTTTTTGTTGTCATTTTTAACCTCGCAATATCAAGTCATATACTATGGTTGGGGTTGTGCGTGGAGATTGGGGATGTGTGAATGGAACAAATGGCCTGGATTTGATGGGCATAGTAGCTTTGTCTACACCTATACTAGGGACGCTGAACAGTTGGAACAAATTGTTTTGAAATACTGGCCTGTTTTGACCCTTCAGGAGAATTTTCATGACATTATTCCAGAGAAACCAAGTTTTGTAAAAAAGAGGGACATGAATTTGAAGGGTCTTTTTGAAAGTAAAAATCATATTTCAACTAATTTTGCTGTTGTTTCGAAAATAGGCACACATAAATGTGGTGCCTGTAGACAGTGTTCTCTGACTATTAATGATAGTAGTGTATATATACCTTCAAGGAACTTTAAGGTCCATACAACTGGATATTATAATTGTGCAACCAAGGGTGTGGTTTACATGGGGATCTGTGTTCTATGTTGGAGTTTTTATATAGGGAAGACCGAAAGGCCTTTAAGGCGAAGAATTTATGAACATGTAAATGGCATCTCTAAAAAGAAAGACACAAACGCCTTTTATAAGCACTGTACATAGTGCCATGATATGAAACTTAAATTTATGGTACTGGAGCAGGTTGCACAGGACCCTAGGGGAGGAGACTGGGAAACATTCCTGGAATATAGAGAACTTATATGGCAGTTAAAATTAGATGCAGCTAGGTTAGAATCAGGAAACCAACGAAAACTGTTCCAAGGACCAGGCAACAACACCAGAAGTATACGAAGAAGTTTATTCACAGTCCCAATCACTGATTGGGACTGTGAATAAACTTCTTCGTATACTTCTGGTGTTGTTGCCTGGTCCTTGGAACAGTTTTCGTTGGTTTCCTGATTCTAATTTCGTGCCCTGGTTTGGGACTTTTGTGCTTTTAGATGCAGCTAGGTCCCCAGGTTTAAATGACAGTATTAGTATTTCAAGTGTACACAAACTACGTAAAGTGAAACTGTAGTGTTATATATGGTTATATATATATTACATATTTTTTTTAGAATTTTATAGATAGAACATTAATATAATATGGTTGAAAGAATGTTTTTTAACAGTGAACGATGTGTCTGGTATTTTGGTATTAATGTATTGTTTTTTTGTATGTATATGGCTTGTTAAACATTTTGCAATGCAAAAATGTGGGTGAGGTTTTTAACATTTGTTTTTTAAAGGAATTCAGTTGAAGTAATTCTGACTGATTAACTAACTTAAATTGAAGCAATTAAAAAAACACCATGTGACCAATGGTTATTGTATTTAAGGGCATTACTTTTTTATGTTTGTATCTTGATAAAGCCTGGTAGGAACCAAGCAAAAGCGCTTGAGATATTCAATGTTTTTTGGGTTTTAAAGGTTATTAAAAGACTTTAAACTACACTTTGCTGCAGCCTGTCGTTTCTCTGCTGTGGACTTTGCTGTTGGTGTTTGTATTCATTTCTGAGAGACAAATGGCCTGGATGCTTATTGCTACAGTTCTGCAAAGCTAGAATTACAGTACTTTTCTGTCTGTACTTTATGATAAGTGTAAAATAATTAGCAAGTTTACGAGTAATTTTTAATGTATTATTTCATACTTGTTCATGTATATATTGAGTGTTTGTTTAAACATGTTTCTATTATGTTGGAACCTTTCTTTCTGCCTTATGTTGATTTTTTTTTTTTTTTATGTAATACACTGGCATGGTCAACCAGATGCTAGTGGTCTGTGTGCATTGGGGGTTGCTGATGACTTTCTTTACTATTATTATTATTATATATTTTTTAATTTAACATCCTGGCAGGAGTCAAAGAGATACTAGGTCTGAAGTGTGTTCTATGGAGCCATCTAAGGATGACATATTTTTCTAACCTAATATCGTTTTGTAGGGGTAGTCAAGATAAATAGGACTGTTTGTCAATGTTTTGTTGTTGAAACAAGCTGTACTCTTGATGAGTACAGTGTGTATGGGTGAACTGAAATAAGATCATGTGCAAGTTCTTGGCTATATGATGTGAAAGAAATACAATAATGTAACTGTGGCCTTTTATTTTTGTTATTTTAAACATTGTAGGCTCAAAGCAGATTCTCTGGATAGGCAGTTGGAATGAGGTCAATGCATATGTGCAAATAAAATGACTGAAGTTCTTTCTTACTTTGCAAGAGTAATGTGCATTTTAGTGAAGTAAAATCAACCCATCTCTGAACTCGAGTATTGTTTGTGTGAAAAAAAATATACTTAACTTTATGACAGTGTCTTCTTTTTTGTTGTTGTTTTTGTTTTTAACCTCGCAAGATCAAGTCATATACTGTGGTTGGGGTTGTGAGTGGAGATTGGGGCTGTGTGAATGGAACAAATGGCCTGGTTGCTTACTGTTACTGTTCTGCAAAGCTAGAATTACAATACCTTTTTGTCTGTACTTTACAATAAATGTAAAATAATTAGCAAGTTTACGAGCAATTCTTAATGTGTTATTTCATATCTGTGTGTGTATATACTGAATGTTTGTTTAAAAATGTTTCAAATATATTAGAGCTTTTCTCCCCACACATATGTTGAATTTTGTTTTTAACTAAAACTGTTTACAGAAACCTGGGTAAACAAAAATTAAAATAAATAAAATGAAAGGTGTACTTGGCTGGCACACACAAGCTATGAGTAATGTTTCTGTCAACAAAATGAAGGCAATGCAAGTAAGCAACGCAACTGTTCCTATTTTTTGTACCTTAATCCTGACAGGTAAAAAAAAACACCTACTTTAGTTAGTTAATGGAGGATGTTTGTGAATTAAATGAGTTGACTGACCTTAAAGTTAGTATATATAGTTAGTATATATAATTAGAGTTTACACAGCTTTAGAGGTAACATAATAAACATTAAATTTTGCCACCTTATTTAGAAAATAATTTCTTTTCTAGCATAGTTAGCTATGGCTGATACAAAATGACCATCTGGAGCTGAGAACCAAAAAAGAAAAGCAGAGAAAGCTAAGGAATTAGCAAAGCAAGAGTGTTCTTTCTTGAAATATATTTGCACATGAAAAAAATAACTGAAGAACAAGAATGTGACCACTTTCTCAGTGAATCATTGCATGCTGAATGTTTTACTTCTATTACAAATGATGTTGATCCAAAAACAGATGTTTTTCAAATTAGAGAAAAAAACAATATCGGAAAAAGTGAAAAGAAGATGCTACTGCACCTAAATCTAGATTATAGTGACCCAGCAAACTGGCCTTCTCATTACAATGATAATTTTTGAGAAATTTAGTACAAAATGGATCACAGCAGATTATTACATATGATTTTCTCAAAGACGGACGAAAAAGAAGATTTTCTCCGACACACTACCAAAGATTACTGCCTAATGGTGAAAAAGTACACCGTCAATGGTTAACATATTCAGTTTCAAAAGATGTAGTTTTTTAAATTTTGCTGCAAGTGATTCAACACAAAAAGTATATCGGCCCTACAAGAATCGGGTTCAAAAGATTGGAAAAACATTGGAGCAATTCTATCTTTACATGAAAGGAATACTTTTCATTTAAGTAACTATCAGACCTGGAAAGAACTTGATTTGCTTTTATCAAAAGAAAAAACAGTTGATAGTGTTAACCAGCAAAAAAATCAAAGAAGAAGAACAATATTGGCAAAAAGTATTGGAATGTTTCATTGCTTTGGTCAGAGTACTTGGCACTCAAAACCTGGCATTTTTACTAATGAAACATTGTACAGTGCCAGTAATGGTAATGTTTTAAATTTTGTTGAATATCTAGCTCTTTTTTGACCCAGTAATGAACGAACATTTACTCAGAGTCAAAAATCAAGAAATAATGGCCGATTACTTGCAAAAGGATGTTCAAAATGAACTTATAAATATCCTAGCAGGCACTATAAAAAAGAAGATCTTGTCACTCATGAAATCAGCAAAATACTACTCAATTATCTTGGTTTGCACACCAGACATTAGCCATACTGAACAGATGACAATGATTGTACGTTTTGTTGATGTTATCAAACCATCAGACAGTGAGATGTTCGAGCCTGAGATAATAATATGGGAACATTTATTAGGATTTGTTCAACTAGAGGAAACTACAGGCTCCTTCATGACAGAAACTTTGATTGAACAGCTTGAACAAATGGAATTACCAATTGAGAATCTCCATGGTCAAGGATATGATAATGGTAGTAATATGAAAGGCAAAGAAAATGGTGTAAATAGAAAAATCTAGGCATAAATCCACCAGCCTTTTTTGTTCCCTGCAATGCATACTCTTTAAACTTAGTGGTCAATGATGCATCAAAGTGTTGCCTAGATGTGTCTAGTTTCTTCACTTTAGTTGAACAGATTTATAGGTATTTCTCTGCATCAGCTCATCGTTGGCAAGTTTTATATAGCTATGTCTTGGAGTTAACCATTAAACCATTAAGCAAAACAAGATGGGAGAGTTGGACTGACACTTTGAAGCCATTAAGGTATCATCCTGGTAGTATATATGATGCATTAATGCAAATCTTGTTGACCCAAGACTAAAAGGTTCACTGGCTGGAAATAATTCCAGCATTGAAGCAAAGGCCCTTGCTGATGCAATTTACAAATTCCAGTTCATGGTACCTCTTGTTGCATGGTATAACATTCTTTGTGAAGTAAACACTACTAGCAAAGCATTGGAAAGGAAGGAAGCTGATTTAAATTCAGCAATAACCAAGAAATATCTTTTAACTTGCTGAAGTGATAAGGGTTTCAAACAGGTTTTGGTTCATGCTGGCGAGATTGCCAAGGAACTAGAAATACAACCAAGCTTTGATACACAACAAGTTAGAAGGAAGAGACAAAAATGGTAGTTTGAATATGAAGCTCAAGACGAGTCATCGGAAGATCCTAAGCACAAATTTAAAGTAGGCTTTTACTATTCTCTCTTAGACATGGCTATCCAATCTATTGAAGAGTGGTTCCAACATTTAGAACAGCATAATATTCTGTTTGGCTTCCTGTATGATATATACAATATCAACAAAAAGGCACCTGCAGATATACTAACTGACTGCAAAAATTTCAAAAAGGCTTTGACGCATAATTCTAACAAAGATATTGATGCTACGGATCTCTGCTGTGAACTTCAGTCAGTAGCGCGAAGACTTCCAAAGTCTATGCTACCACAATAAGCACTTCTCTTCATAGTACATCAAAAATTGGTCGACTGTGTACCTAATGTTTTCATTGCCCTAAGAATACTGCTAATACTTCCGTTTCAGTGGAAAGTGATGAATGTAGTTTCTCAAAGTTATAATATATCAAAACTTACTTGTGCTCAAAAATTTGCAAAACAAACTTGTAGACTTGCAACAATTTCAATTAAATATGACCTTGCTTCCACATTAGATTTGAATCAATTAAATGTGACCTCCATACTAGATTTGAAGGATTTAGTGAAAAATGTTGTGAAGCAGAAGGCAAGAAAAATGTAATTTTGATTATGCAATCTATGTGTAATTTTTATTCTGATAAATATGTGAATAAATATGTCAATTTAAATCAGTTTCCTTTTTCTATAATTTCAATTAAAAAAAGTAGCTTATTTGTAAAACTGGGCAGACTAACAAGTTTTGCCTAGGGAGCAAAATAACGTGGCACCGGCATTAGGTGCATCGGTATATAAAACAAATTATTTTGTAAAGTTAGAAGTTGCTAACACAAGCTGAGAAGAAAAAAAAAAATCTGTTTTTGCTCATTTTATATATACTGAATGGCCACAACATGAAATCTCAATTCATTGAGACCAGAGCATCGAAGAATACAATTGTCAAAAGCCAGCTTCTTCAAATCTCACAACAATGAATCACAATAATTGGCCAACAGCTCAGAAATCTGTTTGTAAGTTAGACTGAATACCGATATTTACTACTGTCATGTTATACATACCAAAAGTTACATGTAAGATGTTAAAGTCTCAGCTGTTGGGCAACAATTGCTATTTGATGAGGTGAGATTCGAACAAGTCGGCTTTTGACAATTGTATTCTATGCTGCTTTGGTCTCGATGAACTGAGATTCGATGTTGTGGTCATTCAATCTTTTAATACAGATCCATCTAAGAAACCATTGCAAGCTGAGAGGAGCTTTTCCCTTTGGGGCAACTGTGAAAGAACAGGCTAGTAGATGTAAATTAGGAACAAACTTTCTATGCTACCCAACTAGTCCAAGCTAAACATTTGCCTATCTCTTAGTAGATGGTAGAGACTATTTTTATGGCCTCTGCCTTTTTCTAGTTGTAGACGTACAGCCCCTCCTCTTATAAGGTAACACAAGTACACATCTTCCATTATACTCATATTACTTTTCATAGCATTTGTAATCAAAACTAACTATCTAATGGATTCTAATGCAACTTGCACATTAAGTAAGTCAGATTCAAAGTCCTCTGAAAGAATGGCCACATGATCCAGATATGCTGTGGCATATCATGAGGGGGGCTTCGTTATTTTATCTGTGAACATCTGAAATGCAGCCAAGGCTCCATGTAGTCCAAATGGTAAAGCTGTGTACTGAAACAGATCAACAGGGGTTACAAAGCTGTTTCCTTTCAGAAAAGGGGTACATTGTATCTGTCAGTATCCATTTGTCACATCTAGTGCTGATCCATGACTCCATCCTTAGGTACATTTTGAATCACATAATTAAGTTTGCAGATGACACAACAGTTGTGGGTCTCATCAGCAATGATGATGAAACAGCCTACCGAGAGGAGGTTAACCAACTGATTGTGTGGTGTGGCAACAATAACCTGACACTGAATGTGAACAAGACCAAGGAGATAATTGTTGACTTCAGAAAGAGCCATGGCATGCACCTTCCACTCACAATCCACAGAGAAATCCTGGAGAGGGTAAAAAGCATTAAGTTCTTAGGGGTACATATCTTGGAGGACTTCTCATGGTCCATAAACACAAATTTCATTGTCAAGCGGGCACAACAGTATCTCAATTTTCTGTGAAGAACGAGAAAAGCAGACCTTCTACCTTCTGTTTGCACAACCTTCTACAGGGGCACTATAGACAGCATCTTGCCAAACAGGTATAGTATGGAAACTGCTCTGCTTTGGATCAGAAGTCTCTCGAAAGAGTGGTGAAAGCAGTGGAGAAAATGATTAGGACCACTCTTCCTTTTATTTAGGACCTATACTTATCTTGATGTCTCAGCAGAGCCACTAAAATAGTCAGGGATTTCAGTCACACTGCCCGTGGACTGTTTTTCTTCCTATCATCTGGTAACCGCTATTGCAGTATGTGGTGCAAAATCATCAGATTTAGTAAGAGCTTCTTTCCACAGGCCATCAGACTACTCACCTCTACTAACAATACACACGATGATGGCCATCAGTTGTAGCAGATATCTGTGTTGATGAGAACTCATATTTTTGTGCAATGACTCAAATGCTAGTCTCCACTCATATTTTGGTGCAATAAACCAACTGATGCAAACCTGGCCTTCTTGTGCAATACTGATAATTGTTGAAATTCTGTGCAATAATGTACTGTTTATATTCATAAAATGATTGGGTGTTATGTCTGTAATGGTTTGCTGTGATGTAGGAATGTATTTTGTAATGTTTTGCATACTGAGTGCAGAGAAATGAAACTTCGTTCAGTTTGCACTGTTGTGTGAAGTCTGAATTACAATAAAGGTTACTTTGACTTTGCTATCATGTATCTGGTTCTCCCTATGTTCTCTAGCTAGTCATTAGTTCTGATCATGGGATAGCTACCAAACGTTAACATACTTACTGGATTCCTAAAGTCATTTCAGAATCTAATGCTTCCATCAGACTTGGGGACTAGCATTAATGGCCTCTCCAATCACTTTGTGATTATTTTATCAAATCTAGACTGAGCACTTTCTGATCTTCTTCTCTTGCCAATTATTTCTTTGACTTTATAAAAGTCTCTGACTAACCTCCACTCTTGATAATTCTCTTTATTATGTTCTGAAAGTTTAGTTTTCCCAAGTTATCTATGAGAACCTTTAATTTTTTGTTTAGCACCCTGTTGTTATACTTTTGACAAAGATTCCTCTAGCTGGACTGCAAAGGAATCACTGTCTGGTTAGATGACTTGCTTAGCATTACACAGCAGGTGAATGGAAGTTGAGGAAATCAAATCGTGAACTACAAGATAAACTCATTAACAGTTATTAGCTGAAACTGTCAGACTTCATTCGTCGTTTTGTTTCTGGGTATGAAAAATAACAATCATCTGCTAAAAAGAAAACTAGAACTATGAAAGGAAAACAGAAACAATATAAAGTAGTGTCTATCCCCTGTACACTAAAAAGAACAATAACAATTACAGTTTTTGCGACATTTAATCTGAGCTGTTCACTCATGATGGGAGTATGAGAAGACCAGGGCACTTTCCAGTCTTTGCCTGGTTACCATGGAAGTGAATGAACCCACAATAATATAATAGCATTACCCTGTGCTACTTCCTGATAGTACATCCCCAGTAAGAGCTTATATGGGGTACATTTTATTACACAAAGATACCATAGGGTGCCAAGTAGCAAGACATGACCCCTGTAACAATAAAGTGTGCCATTGCCTAACTGGTGGTACATGCAGATAGTATACCCACCCATACTGACTAATCAACAAAAACCCTACCTCCCAACAAGATAGAGATGGAAAATGTATGCTAGTCCAATTTTTGGTCTGAGGTGCACTGATTACTGTCCACTTATCATGGCAGTTGTTTGATCACGAGCTGAATCATCTCTCCCCAAAGGATTATTTAACATCTCAAATGGACAAAATACCCATGCCTTCAAATTACTAATCAAATTATATCTACATTTATGCTGCACAATAAACATGTAACTACTCCTAATGACTGAATTTAATTAATTACATGTATTATAATAATAAAACAAAAGTCTGCACCAGTGTAGAGAAATCATACAGAGAGATTTGGTAATCCAGTTATAGCTTACTTTGTTTATTTATGCAGCAATGCTTCAATTAAAGTGGCATTCAATGAGATGACAGTATTTACATTTCCATTTCTTGAAAGGAGGACTATGCAGTAAAATGATCAAGGACAGGAAAGAGAGGTGGGGAAATAGCACATGTCATGCCAGATGCCCAGACTCTTATTACATGTGTCTCAGCCCCCAGGATATCTGTTGAGTCCGTTCATAGATAATATATGCAGTTTTTCAAATGTCAATCATTTGTCACTTTTACAGAATAAAATGGTTGATGGCCTGCTTAATCCTTTGTGACATAATAGTATATCTGATTGTGCTGACAACAGAAAGGAACCATAGGTATGCAATAGGAAACATGCAGCAGGCAGTGATGTAGTGATACCACTACAGTACATACTCCCTTACAAAAAATCCCTACCTGTAAAGAAAACGTTGAGTTACTGACCACTGAAATTGCATAGCCTCAATGATGGGATAAATGGTACAACATGGCAAATTAATCATATCTTCAGTACTATTTCAGTTGCATTTTGTCCAAATGCATTATTTCAGTTATGAATAGTTGTACAGAATGTGCAGATAAGGTGTCTATATTGTTCAAAGACTGAATTCAACAATGATCAGGCCCATGAATCATCCTCATCATCAACCCTCTTTTTCCATTTTCTACATGGGGTCAGACTGTTGTGTCAAGTGCCACCATCTCTGTCTATTCAATGCCATTCTCCTACCTTCTTCTACACTCATTCCCGACTGTCACACATCTTTTACACGATCCTTCCACCTGTTTGCTGGATGCCCTCATTTCCTCTTGCCTTCTTCCTGTCTGTCCCAAATCTTCATCACCAGATTTTCTTCTACTTTTCTTCATGTGTTCAAACCACTGTAATCTGTTCTCTTTGAGCTTTTCTGCAATTGGAGCTACTTTGGCCACTGCTCTTATGTCCTCATTTCTTCATCTGTCCCACAGTGTACATACCTCTCAACCTGTTAGAGCAAGACGTCTGGACAAAGGTACAAATATGGGGGACAAAGGCCTAAAAATAGGGACACTTTTTAAATATTGCTCTTACAAACTTAGAAACGTGATAGAATAACAGGTTATGCAATAGCATGAATTTTCTGAAGGATATGAAGTCTGAACTTCAAATGTGTGCCATTATTTTTTTACTTCAGTCCTCAATGATTTGCCAGAAAACCACAATTTTATGAGAAATAGAATAAAAATATGAGGCAAAACCCTGGACATTGTGTGGATATCTGCACAGTTGAGAGGTATGGCCTACCACCCATCTCAGGCACTTCATCTCTACCACCTCTAGCATCCTAAACTGCCTTTACTGCCCATGTTTCTGTACCATACAGTAGTGCTGGTCACACCACTGTTTTGTACACCTACATTTCAACTTCTTTGCATTCTTTTTTCATACACTACACCTAACACATGTAGCCCTTCCAATTCTAGCTTTGACCTCTACATGCAGACTTCCCTTCTCCTCAACCACCCCTCCCAGGTATCTGAAGCTGTTACCCAGTTCCACTATTTTCCCTGCTATCTCAATTCTCAGCTTTTTCTTATTTCCCCATTTGTTGCCATTACAACTGCGTTCTCTGTATTCACTTTCATTCCACGTGCCTTCAGTTTTGCTTTCCCTTTCCTATCGTTTGCTGATGTTCTTGCTCAGAGTCTGCTTGTAATGCCATATTGTTTTCAAATAACAACTTTGCTGTTCTGTCTTCTCTGACATGTTTACAAACGTAGTCCATCACCAGTATGAATAGCAGTGAGCTAAGAGCTGAACCCTGATGCACACTCACTCCAACCGGGATCCACTCTGTGAGACAGAACACTGTTTGCACTTGCATTATTGGGTCTTTGTACATAGCTTGCACTAATTCTGCCAATGTTTCTGGGAATTCAAACCACCTCAGGATGGCCCAAATTAGATTTCTTGGAACTTTATCATATGCTTTCTCCAAGTCTAGAAATGCCCAGATGGACTCTTTTCTGTTCTCTAGCTTCTTCTCAACTATCTGTCTCACAGCAAACATTGGGTCAGTTGTGCTACATCCTATTCTGAATCTGAACTTCTCACCTCCCATCTTACTTTCTACTACTCTGCATATTCATTTATCACCCTTACCAGAACTTTAATGCAATGCAATATAACAGGAGTTTGATACCGCTATATTGCCCACAGTCATGAATGTCCTCTTTGTTCTTGAACACTGGCACTAGTATGCTTATTCTCCAGTAATTTGGGATATTCCTTTCTCTCCACGCTGCTGTGAGTAAGCTCAAGAGTAATTTCTCCTTTAACTCACCCAACATGCTTATCCTGACTGCTATGAACTCATCTCAGCCTGCTGCTTTCCTTGACTTCATTTTCCTTCATGATGTCCTTACTTCTTCTAGGTTGGGCTCCTCTCTTATCGTAGGCTATGTCTGGGCCAGTACAGCTTCTGTGGATTTTTTTTTCCTACAGAAGCAGCTGGAAGTACTCCTTCCATCTGCTTTTGATGACTTGTGGACTGGCGACTTTTTGCTGGCATCCCTTATGAAGTGTGATTGACTATATTCTTTATTTTTCTGCCTTTGCCTTGCAACCGGATAGAGTTTCTTTATGTCATTTACTGTGTTACTTTCCAGAAGCTGGTAGAGTGCATCTGATGTCTTGTTCTTTGTTAATGCAACTCCTTTCATAGCGTGTTTGTTAGTCAACCAGTATTCCTCCTTAGCCTGGTACATGTTTTCTATCTCCCACTTTTTACTGCAAGCTTTGGATGACTTCCTGGACTTCTGCATTCCACCATCAGCTTTTTTTTTTTTTGCACCTTATTTTCACACCTGTCTTGGCCACATATCTATTTTGTTGTCCTCAAATATGCTGTTTTGAAGTGCTGCCATTCTTCTTCATCTCTACCTATTTCTTCTTCTTCTTGAGGTGCTAGAGCCTTGGCTAATTCCTTGAACTGTTGTACTTTCTCAGTTCCAGATCAAACTTTGCAAATTATGCATGGGAGGTGAAGACCTTAACCATTATGCAATTGAACTTTGAATCTTAGGATGATATGCAGATTGACTAAAAGGACATTTGTAGGAACTCCTTCAGGCACTGACATTCTATTTTCTTGTAGACAGGTACTGTCCCTCCAAGTCCCACATGCTGTGAAGAGGTAGATCCCCCCCAGCATACCCACTCACTTAATTTTAATGGAATATGAGGTTGTTCAGCCATAGGGAAACAAAGCAGTGACTTTGTACTGTTGGTTAATGCACAGCTGTTTGTTCAAACCAAGATCTTCAGGGCTGGCCTTCAACAAATTACTGAAAACTAAGGTAAATTATATACATGTTGCTCTGTTAAACTTTGTATGTTATCCTATCCTAAAAGGCAATATATAAGTCATGTTTATATCTGTCTGTTGATTGCCTTGCTCCTTAAGTGTCCCAAAGAAGAGGCCACAGATTCAATCGAACTTGCCTAGCACAGAAATTAAATAAATAAACACCAAGGCCTTTTGCAGACAGTTATGTTTATGTTTTCTGTTACAGCATTTTACTCCATGGACACATACTATTTCTGTAATTGTTATCATGACTGTTGTTTTT